>NW_027531880.1:2327039-2333837 GCF_008692635.1 Crocuta crocuta
TTTTTTTTTTTTTTGTATTTAGTTTATTTATTTTGAGAGAGAGAGCATGAGCAGGGGAGGGGCAGAGGGGGGGCAGAAAAGAATCCCAAGCAGGTTCTGTGTTGTCAGTGCAGAGCCCGACGCTGGGCTTCAACTTATAAACCGCGAGATCATGCCCTGAGCCCAGGGCAGATGCTTCACCCTGAGCCACCCAGGTGCCCCCTATATTCTCTTTCTTAAAAGAAACCCAATGGCCTAAGCGTCGGGCCCTACAAAACAGGGACAGGTTCAGACCCGTCCTTGCTTTCACACTTAGTACTGTAGCGAGCACTCTCGCATTTTCCACTACCCATCTTGCTGCGGCATAAACACACTTAGCAGGGATGCTCGGTACAGGTTCAGCAAATAACAATGCAGGTAGAACACAGATGCTTATTTATAGTCACTGTTAAGAGCTGCATGCTGGGACTGCTAGGAATTTACCCAAGGGATACAGGAGTGCTGATGCAGAGGGGCACATGTACCTCAATGTTCACAGCAGCACTTTCAACAATACCCAAATGGTGGAAACAGCCTAAATGGCCATCAACTGACAAATGGATCAAGAAGATGTGGTTTAAGTATACAATGGAGTACTACATGGCAATGAGGAAAAATGAAATCTGGCCATTTGTAGCAACGTGGTTGGAACTCGAGGGTATTATGCTAAGTGAAATAAGTCAGGCAGAGAAGGACGGCTACCATATGTTTTCACTCCTACGTGGAACAAGAGAAACTTAACAGAGGACCTTAGGGGAGGGGAAAGGGAAAAAAATAGTTAAGGAGAGGGAGGGAGGCAAATCATAAGAGACTCATAAATACTGAGAACAAACTGAGGGTTGATTGGGGTGGAGGAGAGGGGAAATGGGTGATGGGCATGGAGGAGGTCACTTGGGATTATATAGAAACCAACTTGACAATAAACACCCCCCCCCAAAAAAATAAAGAGCTGCGTGCTGGGAAGACTTGATGAGATCAGGGATTTGAAATTGCTACCAACAGAGTGCCTAATACTTGGTAATAAAAATTTAACGGGAAAAAGGTCTGGAAAAATGTATGTTAAGATGGTTATTTCTGGGGGGCAGGAAAATGAGAGGGTTTTTTTCCTTTGTTTGTATTTTTAATTTTTTCTTTACTTCTTTTTATCTGTGCTTTCTAATCTCTTGGCAATAAGCACATACACTTGAGAAAAAAAGGAAAATGAAAAGCTACTTGGGGACAAGCCTAATTAGTATTAAACGGTTAACTTAGTGTCCTGTGGCTCTGCAAAAGAGCAGTTTCAAAGTAACCTCACCAGTCTCAGGAGCCCACCTGTCATGCCGTCACGTGAGCAAGCTACTGATAGAAGGACCTCTCCTGCCCCCTGGCCCCACACGCACATGCCACTCCGTGGCCATCCCCATTACAGCACCGGAGGGCTTGCAACGGTCTCAGATGGAGAAGAGAGGCGGTGGGCGGAGGGCATTCAGCCTAGCAGCCCTTGATCTTTCCGGGTTACGGATGGAACACGAGCCACTCCAGGAAAACTCCAAGCAGGACTGTTTGTGGCCCCCGGACACCAGCCGGAAACTGTTCTTGCCCAAATGCTGAGTTGTCTGGACCTGGTAGGCGTGGCATTTCAATGGAGGAAGTTTCATTACGAGGCTATGTATCGGAGCGGGTAGAAATAGGAGGCTGGGGAGTCAGGAGGCCTGGGCTACAGTTCTCGTTCTGCTAGTCAACGGCCGGCCATACCACCTGCCTTGGGCAAATGGCTTAACTTCACTGGGGCTGTCGGATCACCTGTACAACTTGAATAATAGTATCTACCTACACTCAGATATCAAAATAATGAAGCCCATACGCACTTCAGTGAACTGTGTGGTGACCCACAGAGGTAGAAAGTACCGTGATGACTACTTTTAGCCACAAACAACAAAGGCAAGCGGACTAGCTCCTTTCCTCTGGCAAACCAGCCTTGGCTAAGGGAGCCTGGGAAACAAGGGTGCTCTGCCTCACACTCCACCTGGGGAGAGAGCAGGCCGAGGGCCAAAAAGAGAGTGCAAAACAAATGGCCACTGGCTACCCAGGGGGTCTCCAGGCCAGACAAGCCTCCTGATAACAGGGATGAGGTGAACACTTGAATGTCTTTCCTCTCAGACAGATCGAACGTCTTTCCTCTCAGCGCTGCTCACCCGGGATTCGAAGTCCCAGAGAGGAGCGTCCAGTTGGCTGTTGTAGGAGGTGTACCTTTGCCCAGCCAGAGCCAATGCCTGCCTCCCGTCGACACTACACACAGAAAGGGGGGGGAGCCCAAAATGGAAACGACAGCAAAAAACAAAACAAATGCGCTCTCTGGAATGTCCTAAAGGGGAAATATTGGCCACGTAAAAGTCAAGCTCCTCCACAGTTGAGTTTCTCACCACCTCTCCCCCACCACCAGCAGGACAAAGGGTGCATCTGGCCAGAGCAAGCACACTGGGGAAGGCAGCAACCCCAGAGACAGCATCAAACCAGCAACCTGCCTGGGAAAACAACAGAGCCTGCAGTCATCATGGCTCTATGATGATGACAACAGGGCCTATGGCCGGTCCCCTCTCCGTCTTCTCTGACTCCATGTCCAACTTGGTCACACGTGTCGACCTCTCGCAGGTGGCACAAAGATTTCTGTCGGGGACAAAATCAGATAGAACACAGAAGCACACGTCCTAAGAAACGCAAATGCCAAAGATATGTTTTTTCAAATGCCATCTCCATTATATAGATGTTGTTTATTATTGCAGTTTGGATACATTCATGGTCTCAGGTCCTCTGTTTTCATTAAGAACTATAAAAATGTGCACAGTGTCGTATTTGTGATTTTTGCTCTACCAGAATGAAGTAGAGATCACTGAAGCCTCAAAACCACCAGTGAGTTTTTCTCCAGTTGGCATCCTAAACAACAAATTCCTCAGCAAACCATTTACACACCCACTAAAACCCACATGCTTCCTCTACTGAGCAGAAAAACTTAGGACATAAACATACTTGTGTCTCATCCTCTGTCCTCATTAGAAATTTTAGCTTAGAAAAGAGTGTAGTTGCTCTGAAGAGATGACTTACTAAAAAAATGTTCTATCTGTGCATGTCACAACGATAAGCAAGCATACAGTGCTGTACGGATGTGCAAATTATTTAAAAATGAAATTAAAGCTGAAATTCTTTTCATATAGCTGTTAATTAGCACAAATTATAAATTAAATTGTACTATTCTTTCCATGTTGTATGCCTTGGATCATTACCAGTGATATGAATAATTCCCAAAATGTTCTCAACTGTTTCTCATGTGTCAGAGAAAATGTAGCTTCTAAAGACGTGATTCCAGAGACGAAATGCCACTCTCCCGTTATTTACGGTAGTCAGTGGTTCTTACCCCTAAGAAAGAAAAGACTACAGAGTCCTGTTATTACTGTGTCTATTACAACTGTAGATCATGAAGCAAAAAAATCATTGCAATTTTTCAATTGCTGACACTTCCCGGACAATTTCTTTCATAAGTCAAAAAAAATGGAAAAGTGACTGAAGCAGATACTATATGACCCTTAGAGAAAAAAATCAGGCTTCTCATAAAATATAAACACTCATACTTGCCTACAGGACTACAAATAATCAGTTTCTTATATTTGTATAGTGCTCTATAGTTACTTTTCACAGTTTAAAAAGCGCTTTTACAAATGTGGTCAATCACGAGACCTTGCTCACAACAACCCTCTGAAGTGGGTGCTCATACCCCTTGTGACCAGGTGACACGCTGAGAGAAAACAACTCTGTGATTAGGTCCAATTTTGACCCCGGGGTCATCAGTGGGGGCTTGCTTCAATGGGTGATTTGGGAAAATAGGTAGAGTCTGTTAGTGAGGTCTTTTAGGTCGGGGTGAGGAGAAGACATAGTTATGAATTCTAGTGGAGCTCACTGGGATGGCCACAGGACCCCTCAATGTGGGAGACTGACTTCTATAAAATCTCCATGGTCAGGGAACCTGGGTGGCTCAGTGGGTTAAGCATCCACCTCTTGATTTCAGCTCAGGTGGTAATCTCGAGATCCTGCGACTGAGTCCCCAGTCCTGGACTCTGCGCTGGGCATGGAACAAAATGGCAGGCAAAAGGCCACACCCTTTGAAGAGGAAGGAAAGAGAAAGAGGTAACCCCAGGTGGTGAACAATCCCATAAACAGTGTTTTTCTACAGGTGAAATTCCTTTGTTCTATAGTTTATTAAGTGTCTATTGTATATGGCACTGTGCCAGGATCCCTGCACTTAAGGAAATCTGGAAGAGAAACTAAGTCACATGGGCGCATGGGAACAATACCACCTTATACTCTGTATTGGCTCCTTCCCTCCCCTTCACCTACAAATTCTCCCATCCTTGAAAAAAAGAAAAAATAGAAAAAAAATAAAAGAAAAGCTCTGGTGGCCCCCTCTCTCCCTTGGGTTATTGCTCATTTCTCTTCTTTTTGTCTCAGCTAAGCCTTTTTGAAGGCACCATCCCTACCTGCTATCTCTACCCCATCATCAGCCCCCCGCTGTTCCGGCGGCACTGCATTCCCATTTGCATCCCCACGACTCCAACAAAACGTGGGGCCGCACCTGATGAGCACTGTTGAGTGCATACGTGATGGGCCAAGATGGATTCCAATCAGGCCATGTAATTATGGGAGCAGTGCATCCTCATCCTAGCAACAAGTGACCAAGGTCTTCATTGAGAAGTCACAGTTAAATGTCTATCAGGGTGTGACAGCTTTAATATACGCTGTCAAACTCTCTGGCACCCCGCCCATCCAACAGGCAGAGTCTAGGGTCCCCTCCCCTTCAACCTGGCCTGACCAGTAGAGCAGAGCAGAAGTAATGCCATGAAACTTCCAAGGCTGTCAGAAGACTACACCATTGCTTTCTACCTGGCTCTCTGGGGATGATCATTTTTAGAACTCAGCCAGGGTGGTTTTACCATGGTTACAGGAAGGGGAACAAAGGCCCCAGGCCTTCAGCTCCAACTGAGGTCCAGGTCTACAGCTACCACCAACTCGCCAGTGAGGTGAATGGCCATCTTAGAAGAGGATTCTGTAGCCCCTCCCCACCCCACCCCCACACTCCCCAACTGCCCACTGCCTTTGCACAACCCCAGCCAATGTGCATGATGTCCAAGCTTTCCATGCCAAGCTCTGCCCAAAGTGCCTATTTGTGGACTCAATACATGACTGTCGTTGTTTTGGGCCACTATGTTTCACAGAATGTTTGCTCTGCAGCAATAAATGACAGATATTCAGGATTACAGAAGACTCTGGCTTCTCCTTAAAAATTCTACAAGAAAGATTAATACATAATTCTATGTTTTAAACCCATTATACAAAACACAATACTGTATTTTAGAGACAACTAGAAAAGTGCAGGTACAAATTTACCAAAATCTGAATACAACTGTGTTTCAAAAGAAAAGTGGCAAGCAGTTATTGTCTAATAGACTGCTTAATATTGATTGGGCAATTAATACATGAATACTTTTGGAACTGACTTCTAAAGAAATCTACATCTCTACAGAAAATGTAATTTTACATCCTTTCTTTCCAGAAGGCAGCATTAACTGCATTTAGAGCTAAGTAAAGTTGTGTGTAAGTCTTTATTATCCATATTAGTTATCCATATTCCTATAAATTCATCAATTCTTCTAATATAGTCAAGGTCCCAGGACATAGATTTCTCTACTGTGGGTCTTAACTCACTATTTCTGCAAAGGAAACATGACAGAAGCTCCTGCAAGTATGATATATGGAACTATTAAATAGTAAACAGCTCACATTTCTCCTAACTCAGAATTTGGCTACAGTTTGCCAAAATGAAAAAATAGAAACCATACATAAAACAGCTTTTTCTTCTAAGCAAAGCCCACTTGTAATAAACTGCATGAGATATTCAAATTTGTTTGATCATAATAGAGCTGTTTAAAAATACATGGCTGGAATTCACATTTGCAGTTTGCAGATGGAACAATAAAGATACTCTGAATTAATAATTAATATGTTATTCAAATCCAGTAGGAAAGGAGGTGGTGTATTATGCTCACTATCTCATCCTTTTTATCCTTCAAGCCCTAGGCCTTCCAGTGGCCTGCTTTGTTCAGTGGTGACTTGAGAAGTTAGACAGAATCTGCTGGTGACGTATCTGAGCCAACCACTCTGTGAAAGTCACGGGATGACCGCAGTATTCATCAACACGGGAGCCTGAGCTTATTAAAAAGATGCTTGGCTTGGGGCACCTGGGTGGCTTAGTCAGTTAAGCGTCCGACTTTCGCTTAGGTCATGATCTCTCAGTTCATGGGTTCCAGCCCCGCGTCGGGCTCTGTGCTGACTGCCAGCTCAGAGCCTGGAGCCTGTTTCAGTCTGTGACTCCCTCTCTCTCTGACCCTCCCCTGCTCACGCTGTCTCTCTCTCTCCTAGAAATAAATTTAAAAAAACATTTAAAAAATTAAAAAACAAAAAAGATCCTTGGCTTATTGTGAAACAAAATGGCGGGCAACAGGCCACACCTTGTGGTAAAGACACCTCAGCGTGGTGGCAAATGCCGTACACTGCAGAGTGAGTCCAGGTGTCCCACCGGGCACCTGGGAAGTCCCAGCACAGAGGTCAGCTGTGTGTGCAGAGGATCCCACCTGAATGCTGCAGCAGGAGGCCTCCAGGTCTCACTGCCTCAGACAACCCAACCAGCCTCAAGCAGCAAGGGCATTTTGTACCAAACCAAGATGCTTTTTTTTTTTTTTTTTTTTTTTGTAA
>NW_027531880.1:2334116-2361869 GCF_008692635.1 Crocuta crocuta
TAACCCACCAATTCACTTTCATCTACAGAATAAAATTTAAGAAAGAAATCCACAAAGGCTATAAGACCAAATTACAAACTTCACAGGCATTTGATGGCCTGGCCCACTGAGGGTGGCAGCCTCCAGGCTTGCTGCACAGAAGCCCTAACGATGGGCCAGGCCTGCATCGTCAGGCCTAGTGGGGACACCAAGAGCTGACCCAAATAATGACCTCCCCATACTGCTTCCCAGCCATGTGGCCTTGAACTCTGCTGCAGGATGGAAAGTACAAGACCCGCCCGTATCTTTGTGAAGAGCCATGGCGCTAATGCAGTGGTTCTCTAAGTACATCCCGGGCTTAACAGCAGCAGCACCATCAGGAAACTAGTGAGAAATGCACGTCCTCAGGGACCACACTAGACCAGCTGTACCAGAAGTGGATGGGAAGTCGTCAAGAGGAGAAGCTACCTGCATTTTAACAAATCCTGTCGGTGATACTGAGTCACACTGAAGTCTGAGCACCACCATCCAACTGTTTGTAAAGCAGTTTGCACAGTGCCTGGTGTAGATTCATAGTTCCATAAGTGATAATGAACCATCGCTACAAATAGCTGAACTCGACCCTTCTCTGCGATGCAGTTAACACAATATCCTACTCACAGCGAGTTCAAGGTCTATGATGGAGACACTGGGGATACTGATCATGATGATAAGAATGACTAAATGGCAATGGTCTACACAGAGTGACTGGAAGGGGGACAGAGACCAGAAGATGCCCAAATTCATGGCTGAGAATTTATATGGCTATCTCACAAAAGTGTTGCCTCTGAGGCCATCTGGGACACAAAGGTCTGAGAGGGCCTTTTTACACAGAACTTTTCTTTCTGTCACGATTCTTCATCCAGACACCTTCAGACACTTAAAGAGGGGTTTGGGGGAATCCCTGGTCAAAGGCCAGTTGCTGAACCCCCATGCGGCCTTAGGAATTCAAGAAAGAAAGCCTGCAACCTGAAAAGGCACCACCTCTCCCAAATCTGGCTGAGCTTGCCTTGGGCCAGAGAGGACGCACAGTCGCCTCACACAAGAAAGACTCTCAGGCACAAGCCTGGGAAGATCAGATGGGTCTGACACTCTGGACTCTCAGACCCTTTGTGGAAGGCTTGTGCAGCTGCTCCAATAGAAGCTGTTAGACTCTGGCCTCCTGTCAGCTCAAAACTTGCCAGCAGTGAGTCTCCCTCCAACGCTGCCCCAGGCTCTTGTCCATCCGAGGTCATTTGCCTGTTTGTAATTTGATCCACTCCCTGCCCTTCCCCTGCAAACTATCTTTTCCATGTTCACTTGCCAACTGGCTCCAGAGAAGACTGGAGGATGGGAAAGAGGAGGAAGCCAGAGTGCTTCTGCCCTTTCCTCTCTCTGCTCCAGATGGTATCTCCAAGCAGCAGCTTTATCTTCTCCCTGGTTCTAGATCCCATCAGACAGGCCTTCCCTCCATGGTTCCAGCTGCTTCTGGAAGCCTCCATGGAGATCCAGCTCTTGGCCTCCAATAACAACAACACCCCTCTCTTTGTTCTACCAGCCTCGGGGTGGTAGTGATTTCCTGCTATTACTAATCTCTGTGTGACTTCATTGTTCCCTACTTGGCTTTCTGGTCCTCCAAAGACATTTATAACTAAGTCCTGGCATTAAAAGGCTTCTGTTTGACTGAATGGGCCATGACTAATGCAGCCTCCGGTCACAGCTTCAGGCTTGATGATGCCTTACCTGATATCTGCCTGACTGACTCCACTCCCTACCCAAGTCTTTCTTTGGGACCACCTTTTCCCACGGGGAGTCCCCGTTCACTCACATATAGGTCTTTAGTTCCTACCTGTGTGTCATCAACCAGTTTTGATGCCAGTCCACACAGCTGCCCGGGCATTAGCCTCAGCCCCAATAACCGAGCCCCAGCTCTCGCAGGGGCCAGCCGGTCTCTACTGGCATTTGCCACCTGTTCTTCCTTACACTCAGTAACAAAGTTAACACACACAACTGAGGTTCTCAATAAATATTTATATTTTAATTTTTTTCCAGGAGCAACCGTATACCATTAAGGGAGTAGGTTATCAGGTGAAAGTAAACTTGTGACTTGAAATAACTATCTAACTGGCCCCAAAGTCGCCTGATATTTTCACAACTTTCCACTTCCTTTTGGCTAGAAAGATATAACAGATGTACAAACTAGAGTCAGAACACAATGTTCCAGAAAATGATTATGCTTTTGGCAACTACCCATAAACGTGCAGCAAGTACAGTATTAATGCCTATCTTGACGCTTCTTGTTTTGTAGAGATCTGCCCCCATTTCAGGTCTCACATTCCAGATGAAATCACTGAATTATCCTTAATAGTAAACCCTAGAAAGCACAACTCTCATAATTAATTTTTTAGAAAGGTAAAAAGGTACGAAGCAGAGACCACTATACATAATGAAGATGGCGGCGGTGTTGACCTGGCACTACAGCCAGGTCTGGCGAACACGAGGGCTTTCTCAGGCGACAGGCTTGTATGTATACGTGTTTGCACACTGCACTCCAGCCTTTGGGAATATTCAACCAGTGTCTGTGAGATCTTCTGGAAAGGGAAAGGGCATGGGTTTCCTTAAATGTTAAGGAAACCACTGGAAGTGATGACTATGTGCGCTTTGAGCCCTTCTACAGTTACTCAGCTCTTCCTATTTGGCCCTTAAGCCAATGCAGGCAGCTGTCTTAAGGAAAAAAAAAAATTAATAAAACAGAAGACAGAGGCACAGAATTACAGGTTATTTTCTAAAACAATCCACTGCACAAATGCAGAAAGTCCCCAAAAGTCTGTGCAGCAAAGATGACACACAAAGGAGCCACATCTGCAAAACAGCCCAGGCACCTCCCGTCTGGCAAGTCTGCAAGACCAAGGCTGAGATCCCACCAGCTGACACACGTCCCTCATCTTTCTCTCAATTTAGCCGCCAAGGGCTTAGTACTTCAGCATCACTTAACACTGCAAACAATGATGTCAAGTCCTGAGAAAATCTGTCGATAGTTGCATTGATGTGAAATTCATTACATTGTTATTATTTTCCTAAAACCACTGACTCAATTTTAAATATCTACAGAATTAGAATTTAAATCATCATAACTTAATTTTAAAAATAAGAGCTTTGACATTGGTTATTTCTTCCCACTCAAGTTTCTGGATGATTTCATCCCTGAAAACTTACAAAAGGGAAAGAAATTCAGCTAGGAAACTGCAGTGCAGGGGTCTCATCCAGGCTCGTCTTTGCCCTGCTACCACCTAGTCACTTGACCATGAGTGTATGTCATAACCTCTCTCCTCACTCTCTTCCTTGTAAACAATGTGGCTGAATCCATACAGGCCTAAGATGTTCCTATTAAAATAGTTGTATGATTGGCTCCAGAAATAGAACCTAAGAAATCAGATTTTAACTCAAGGTAAATGTGAAGTACAAGGAAATAAAAACACTGGCTCTTACCTATCTAAAATTATTTTGACGTCTACATTGCAGCTTGAGGCAGAGACTGTAAAAATAAAAGAAACAACACTGTGAAGACAAAGGAGTACGTGTGATTTAGAAGAGTTTCTAAAAGTTAGGAAGGTCTCATATGATGTAAGGCACATGTCTTGTTTTGTTGTTGGTTTTTAATTTGGAGTCAAAAGCTTTTCCCTTCAATACAGAAGATTTTGCAGTATTTCTAAATGATCTAGCCCGACAGCATTTGAGGAAGAAAAAAAAAATCAAACATTACACTACGTGAGCTTTTATCCTGTCACAAAGTCATTAGAACTAATGAAAAATGATGGCATTGTTAAGTTTTATTTATAGTTTCTTCTTAATAAAATGAAAAATGAACAGAGAAACGCTCTGAATATAAATTTTTAAAGACTTTAAAGATCTAAGACCAGTAGCAAAAACATATATGTAGACATAAGCCTATAAATAGTCTTTTTAAAAAAAATGTGTAGAAAAGATTGCTTATGGTTCCTGCTGAGTTTTGCCTTTCTCCAAGGCATCATAAATAATTAGATGTCCTGCAGTCCAGGTCACTGTCATCAGGAATTTGGGGCCCTAACAGTGTCAAAAAGATTCTGTCTCCAACTAAAATTTTATACATTCTGCCCTAGACACCACTGACTAAAATAACACCGTGAAGCAAGATACTGCCCATCACGTTTTTTAAGTCACCTCCTCTCACACCAACCAGCTACATGTTACCCTAAATTCGGTCTAGGGATAGAAAAGAGAAAAATGACATTTGTTTAGCCCTTACAGCCCAAGGCTTCACAAGCTTTATCCCATGTAATCAGACAAGTTCACCCAGAACATTTTGCTTTTTTCTTTAAAAATTGTTTAAAGTTTATTTTTGAGAGAGAGCACGAGCAGGGGAGGGGCAGAGAGAGGGGGGAACAGAGGGTCCAAAGTGGGCTCTGTTCTGACAGCAGTGAGTCAGATGGGCTCGAACCCACGAACCGTGAGATCACAGCCCCAACTGAAGGCAGATGCTTAACTGACGAAGCCACCCAGGCGTCCCAAACCTTTTACATTTTTTAATCCCACCCCCCCCACCCANGCACTTCCAGCAGGGTCAAATTTTTCTAAGTAAAAGGCAAAGAGTAAATATTTCAGGGTTTGTGAACTCTCTCTACATACTTACATAATAAGAGAACACACATATTTCCTCAAATTTGTTATTGACAAAATTCAAAAGATAGTAACAATTGAATATAACATAGATCAAATGAGGAAAAACAGAATTCTTTTGAGAGGGATAATATTTCATTTAATTGAGGTTTAGAATTAGGGTTCCCTCTCATCAGATCGATTGCAAATATGTGTCTACGAAAACCACTCTTAGCTTGTGGGCAGGGCAAAAACAGGCAGGAAGCCAGATCTGCCCCAAATTGGCCAATCCTTGTTTTCCACCTTACGAAAGGTTTTCACTGGTCATTCATTCAACTAGTATTCAATATACTCTCTCAGTTATTCTTCAAAAGAATTCTGATGAGTACATACCACTAGGCAATGAGGATATCTAAATGGGCGAGTCGGGGTTTCCGCACCAGGGATCTGAGCATGACGTAAAGGCAGGCCTACCCCCACGGGGCTCACTGTGTACTTGGAAGAGAGTACACCCAATGCCATGACAGAGATGCATTTGAGTCGGGTGAGGGCAGGGCAGCACAAGGAGAGAGAGGCCATCTCTGCCTAACATAGCCAGGGCTGCCCCAGGGGCTAAGAGCCCAAAGTCTAAAATGAGACTGCCTGCCTTCAGATCCCAGCATCCCATTTGCGAGCTGTGCGACTTGTGCAAGACACGGACCCTCTCTGTGCTTCTTTCCCAGCTGTAAAATGAGGATGATCATGATGGTGCCTGCCCTACAGGTACGGCAAGAGGGTTGTTGTGAGGACTCCACAGTTGCATGTGGACCGTTTAGAGCAGTGACTGGCACACAGGAAGCACATGCCAGTGTTAGCTGCTCTCATTATGACAGAAAGGACTATAATGGAGCTGAATCTTAAATGATGAGTGGGAATTTCCTAGGAAGACAAAGTAGAGAGAGCCTTCCAAGCAGTGTCTGCAATGAATACAAACGTGAAAAGCAATCCCGAGAGGTTTGGTGTAGCTCAGAAGTGCAGGGGATTGAGAAGCAGGAGATGAAGATGGAGAGAACAGATCACAGACAGCTCATGTGTGCCATTCATAGGGATTGGTCCTTGATCCCACAGCAAGGGTGCACAAGTTTTAAGCAGCTCAGAGCATCAGCATTGTAGGATCTAACAGCCTGGCAAAGGCTGGCCAGGAGGCGGCAAGGATGGGGACAGAGAAGGGCATCTGGGGGGACTCAGTCAGTTAAGGGTCCGACCTCAGCTCAGGTCATGATCTCACAGTCATAGGTTTGAGCCCTACATCGGGCTCTGTGCTGACAGCTCAGAGCCTGGAGCCTGCTTTGGATTGTGTCCCCTCACTCTCTGCCCACCCCACCCCCCCTCCCCGCCATTGTGCACTCTCGCTCTCTCAAAAGTAAACATTTAAAAAATTTTTCTAATTAAAAGGATGGGGACAAAGCAAGTAAACATGAGGCTAAGGCAACAGCAACAAGGGGAGGTGACCATGGCCCCAGAAAGAAAACTGGTGGTGAAGGCGTGGAGGGAGGACTTGGGAGCCAAGCAGAAGCAGTTTCAGTCTCAGTGACCCTCAGCTGTGGTTCCCAAGGGAGAGGAATGAGGAGGAGTCTGGAATGACACCCAGGTCTCTGGCCTTGGTATAAAGTGAACAGCAGTCTGATCGCCAGTCTGGGAGTTCAGGCGGCAGAACAGTAATGGCAAGGAGGGTGTCCAGACAGAGCAGTGAACCAGCTCAGCCCTGGGGGGAGGTCTAGGCGTACCCCTGCAAGACAGCTAAGCATCAAGTACCAGGGCAGGGCAGCCGTGGAACAGAAGGAAGAGCAGAGTGACGGCCGGGAAAATCTGGAGATTGGGGTCAAGGGTGGCGGGGTGGGGGTGGGGCATCAGAGAGGGAGTGGCCGCACCAGCCCGCACCACAATGTGCTGACTTTAAGGAGCTCAGGAGGGAGCTGTACCCCGGAGTCTGGAGTTCAGAAAAGTAAGTCTGGAAATACAGATTTAAGGGTCATCGGAATATATGTGGAGGGTGATGTCTCGCCCTGGAGAGACTGAGAATTAGATATAGAGAAACAGGATACCGAGAGAGAACTATCTAAAATTTTAAGTTTATTTCTATATTTTGAGAGAGAGAAAAAGTACAAGCAGGGGAGAGGCAGGGGGGGGAGGGAGAGAGAGAGAGAGAGAGAGGGAGAGAGAGAGAATCCCAAGCAGGCTCCACACTGACAGCACAGAGCCTGATGCGGGGCTCAAACTTAGAAGGTGTGAGATCATGACCTGAATGGAGCCCAAGGGTCAGACGGTTAACAGACGGAGCCACCCAGGTGCCCCGAGAGAGAACTATCTAAAGGGAAAGGAAAATCAAAGAGAAGTGGTATCCCAGAAACCAACAAGGAAGGTCAAGAATAAAGTGGTCAAGCATGGATGTCAAATCTGGCACACACACACAAAAAAAAAGTCAAGGAAAATGGAGGCCCAGAACATCTCCGACCTGAAAATTAGAAATTCACAGTGAGAGGGGTCAGAGCAGTTTGCAGGAAAGCTTGACCTTCAAGGGGTGAATAGTGAATGGGAAGTTATAACGTGGTAGTAGAATGTGGGCTATTAGAATCCCACTTGTGACTGATTATATCCCAAGGAAATGAGAACACTGTATCAAAGAGATACCTGCCCCTCCAGGTTCACTGCAGCTACTTACAGTAGCCAAGACACAGAAACGACCTAAGTGGGCATCAACAGATGAATGATAAAGAAGGCATGGAATATATCATTCAGCCATCATAAAAGAAGAAAATCCTGCCATTTGTGACAACATGGATGGACCCTGAGGGCCTGATGCTAAATGAGATAAGCCACACAGAGAAAGGCATGGAATCTAAAAGAGCTGAACTCACAGGAATAGGGAGCAGAATGGTGACTCCTAGGAGCTGGAGGGTGTGTGCAACAGGGAGACGTTGCTCAAAGGGGAGACGTTGCTCAAAGGGGAGACGTTGCTCAAAGGGGACAAACTCCCCGCTATCCAGTGAATAAATTCTGGGGATCTAATGTACAGCATACTGTATTATAAACATTTAAAAAAAATTCTGTATTATCTACTTGAAAGTTTTATGAAAGTAGATCTTAAATGTTATAACCACAGAATCCAAAGATGTTAGAAATGAATCTCTGTGTGAGAAATGAATGGTACTATTGGGCTCTCTGCTGTCAGCACCACTGAGTGGGCTTTGGATCCTGTCTCCCCCTCTCTTTGCCCCTTCCCAGTGCACATGCACTCTTGCTCTCTCAAAAAATAAACATTTTAAAAAAGGAAAGGGGGAAAGTGGGTGATGGGCATTGAGGAGGGCACTTGTTGGGATGAGCACTGGGTGCTCTATGTAAGCCAGTTTGACAATAAATTATATTTTTCTAAAAAAAGAAAAGAAAAAAGAAATCCTTCCTGTCCACCATCCACCATTACAAGATGAATCTCCCAAAATTGGGGCTTTGATCACATCGTACTCTTCACCAAAGTCTTCAGTGATCTGTTACCTAAATAAAGTCCAAATGTGTTAGCCCATATGTGCTCCTGGCAACTTTCCCAGCTTTCCACCTCTCGCCTTCACACGCCACACCCTCCAAACTGAGCCACCGGCTATGCTCTGAATTCACCTAGGTTTTCCCCATCTTGCACCGTGTTATATACTGTCCAGTCCAGCTGGATGCACATCCTCTCTCACTCCTCCCCAAGCCCTACGTGTCCCCACCATACCACATCCCCAAGCCCCAAATCAAAGCCTCACGTGTCATATTAATGGCTCCTTCTTGACAAGCGCTGAGCTGTCATGGATGTAGTCTAGGAGGGAAAGCACTGGGTCTCCAGGTCTCCACTAAAGAGAGTAAATGTAGCCCAGCCCTGCAACAGCCCTACTCTTAGACCAGAGCCAAGGACTGGGATCCCTCCCTCCCAACACACACCCTCCTCAGCCCCCTTCCCAGTGTGCTTTCACTTCCCTCCTTATTTTATCTGATCAAAATCAACACCATGAACAGTCTTCAGGCTAAAAATAGTTCCCAAAGGGACACTTACACCCCTAAGGATATGTGGAAAGGGGGAGGAGAAGGCTGCAAAAGAGCTCTGACCAGAGCTGAGGGGTCCAGCCAACATGATGCTGCTGCCCTTCTAACCCACCCACCAAACTCATCCTAGGCAGGGAAACCCAGAAGGGAGCTTGCTCAAGGCTGTCACGTCACAAGAAGGGGCTTCTTTCTCCTAACAGCCTCAAGTAACTGGACGCTTGATTACATAGTATCTCACATCGGAAAACAAAGTTTAGCCAAATACACAAGCCTCTTCTGACTTGCAAGTCTCACTGGTTGATACAAAGTTGCCAGATTCGTTCACTTAAAAACATATTCTAAACCAAGTCCTGCACAGTCTCCAAACCTTGAGCTGCTCAGTTTGGCTAATTTTAGTTCTCCTCCAGGTAAGCTACACGTAACGGTGTTCTCTGGGCAACTGCCGATTCCCCAGGGTGACACTGGCTCTTCTTCCCTCCCATGACAGGCAGCTTCTAGAGGCCTCGCGTGCGTGTGGCGTTGTGGCAGCTCCATCCTCCCGAACGCCTCCCTCTGCGGCAACGCAGATGCCAGACCTGCTCTCCAGCCTCCAGGAAGACTAACACACTGCCCTGCACGAGCCAGACGCTCTTAAAAGTTTTGAAGGAAGGAAAGAACGAGAATCCCCCAAATCAGCCACACTTAGTGGGTAATTAGGCAAATCACTTGGCCATCCTCACAGTCTTCCTCGGCCCCCACCCCTGCCCGGAAAAACAAGGCAATAAATGAATGTGCTGCCCAAGAGGAGACAAGAGTAACAGGGCATCTGAGTCACACTTGGACCCCTGTTACATTGGGGGTGAGATGAACTTTTCCAAAGCACCGCTAATACTCTTTAAAAATCTATTTAAAAATAGATTTCTGAAGTCTCTCCACCCTGCAGTCACACACAGCCCTTACAGAGTAAGCCACAGCATGGAAGAGAGTTGGTCATACCCTTTTCTTTGTCAGTGAACCCACCAACCCTCCCCAATTTAACATTTAATTCATTTAAATGAAGGGAAATTCTATTTCCACCTCCAAGAGGACTTCACAAAATGGCAGAGTCATTCTCCCTGTGGTGTGTGAACGCAGGCCCGGCTCCATCCGTATCTATGTGGTGGGGAACAGAATTTCCTCAACATCCTCAAAGGAAACATTACTTCCTAAAAGGAAAACCGCAGTGGAAACTGATGGTCACCTCCAGGGGCAGTCAGGCCACTGTCATGCAGGCAATCAAGAATGTGAAAAATGCCGGTGCTAAAATCAGACACTGGAATTCACTGAATCAAGTTTAAAGGAGTGCCTCTTCCCAGGCTGAAGTCCACAAAACATCCAGAAGAATCTCTTATTTTGTCTCTGACCACGAAGAAAGAAGAGGGGTCATTTTAATGGGGAAAGAATAAGCAGTGGTAATAAATGTCTGTGGCGCCTGTGTCACAGATGCCTCTAAAGGTCAGTGTCCCCCCAGGATGTGGCTCCAGACACTGGCCTTGTGCTGTGAGGCCCTCACTTCCCTTATCAGAGCAAAATCAACACAACAGACAGTCCTCAAGCTAAAAATACTTCATGAAGGGGAAACTGTAACCGTAGGGCTATGTAGAAAGGGGCAAGAGGGGGCCCTGGGGAAGCTCCGACCCGTCCAGCCAACATGAGGCTACTGCCTTTCTGACCTAGCAACTAAAGTCACCCAAGTCCGAGAAATCCAGAAGGCAGCTCAAGAAAAAAGCAGCATGAGGTTAAAAAGGATTTGAGAACGCCAACAGTGTCGATGGAAATACTGGTACCAAACCCAGGAAATTCCTGGTTGGTTGACAAATAAATCAAGCAGTACTGTGTTCAAAGGCACTGTACAATTAAGCATTAACCAATTACAACATTTAACTCCCCATTCATAGCTGTGAACTGAGGGACTCAATAATACCTCCTCCACCAACCTGTTTGCCAATTATTTCCTTTAAAGCTCTGAGATTTAAGATAAGGACATTTGTGTGGGATAGGTCAGCCTCAGGAAGAATAATACCTCTACCCGCACTGCCTAGAAGAAACACAGTATCAGAGATATGGAGACTGTGTTTATTTACAGAGTCACTGAGGTGAGATAGAACCAGAGGAAGCCGTTTAGTCTGGTTCTGAGGTCAAAGTAACTGATCACATTGCCCTATTTTTATTTATGTTTTAATGGCAGAATAATGCAACATTTCCTACATACAAAGGAACACCGGTAGTGCATACATCTAAGTTGTGAAGCATACTCATAAATTCAGCACCCATCATCACGAGGGTCCAAGTGCATCTATCACAAGGGAGGCCTGGCAAGGGGACATATTTTCATCACCTATTAGTCAGCATCTTTGAATCTGACCCACTGATTAATGACTACTCCAGATTTTAGGATCTTTTCCTGAAACCTGCAGTCTCCCATGATTAAGGCATTCCCAGGAATACCCTGAGGAGGGTGGGTTTCCTTTAAAAGCCAATCAAGTGAAATAAAGCCAAGCTGCTCCAGTTCCTCACCTACAAAACATGCTACCCAGTGTTCACAGGAAGTTAGGAAGGTCACATCCACAAGGCATACAAGAACCCATTATAGTAAAGGTACTCAGCTACATTTGAGCCAAAGACTCAGCACTGAACACAAAGAGAGGGTGCGATATGAAAGGCAAGAAGTGAGAAAGACTTCCTCCTCCTTACCTCTCCCTCCTTTCTCCAATTGTACTCACTATCCTATTCATGCTCTATAAGGTTTTAAACCAAAAAAGCACAGAAGTTCAGGGGGAAAGGGCACAGTAGTCAACATTACATGGAGGGGTGGCATGTGCTCCCTAATCCTGGAGAAGTCTAATATCCGCACATCCTTCTCATGGTGCCCCAAAATACGACACCCATTATACATCCCAGTTCTGTCTCTTACACATGTGTGGACTAAGACATGGTATTTTACTGCTCTATGCCTGTTTCATCATGTGTGCATAATCATGCCCGTCCCACAGAAAGGGAGGACATCAGATAAAGTATGTGAAGGCCCCTTAACCTGATGATTACCATATACATGTTTGTGTCTGTATTGTTGGTATTATTATTAGGATCTATTGAGGGCAAGATCAGAAAACAGGGCCAAAGCTAAATTAAAGGATATACTGCCCTACATTCAGATTAAACGCTTACAACAAGACAGGAACATCATTTAAGAAATTAACCCTTCTTTAGATCTTAGAAAGAGAACTTTAAGTTACTCTCAGAGGCCCATTGATGCCTCTTGATATCAGAATTCATTCTCACTCAACAAATATTTTATATGTGTGTATGATGCCAGGCACCAAACAGGGCACCAGGAATACAGTGATAAACAAGGAAGCAAGGCCCTGCCCTCAAGGGGTTATACTCTAGTTGGGGGAGGGGAGACAATAAGCAAGTGAACAAATTAATAGACAATTTCAATGTGTTGCTAAGAAGGAAAAAGTAGGGTACGATGCTTCAGTCTAGCTGCTGGTGGGATGGGGCAAGTATTTTGGATGGGCTGATCATGGAAGGCTTGCCTGAAGAGGCACAATTTAATCTAAGGGAATAGAGTGGTTCCAGTAGAGGGAACAGCAAGGGCTCTGGGGCTAGGAAGCCCTTGGCAAGTTCAAGGGCATAGAAGAAGGCCAGGATGGCTGCATGCTTTAACAAAGTGTTTCTCAACTTGGCAAGCAGTGGAATCTCCAGGAGAGCCGTAGGAGCCCCTGACGTTTGAGTCGGCTCCAACTGCAACCTCGAATAGGACTGTCCCGGTGCGGCCTGGGCACGGCGACTTTGCCAGGCTCCCCAGATGTTTCTGAAACACAGTGCAAGTTGAGACCCACAAAGGCTAAGACTGCAAATAAGGCTCAGCAAGGAGTCCTGGGGCACTTGGGGATTGAGGCCTTCCTCTTTAAAGGCCACTTCCAAACATTTGACCCTGTGAGCAACTACACCAAACACACAGGTGAAGGCCAGGTTGGAGGCCATGTTCACAGTAGGTGGAAATGACTAACTGCCTTTTATTTTCACTTCACAGCCTAGAAGCAGGCAAGACAATGTGTGTGAAATATTTACTCCCTGGAGGCTTGACTTTTCCTCCTGAAGGAATACTTCTAGGAAAATCTGCTAGTAAATCGGCTTAATCCTTATCCTGTAAATTATCTGTGACTTCTAAGTGTTAAAAAAAAAAAAAAACCAAAAAGAAGGCATAAATTAATGATAATTATCTCTGTCATCCCATAAGATGCATAATTAAAAATGAACACAGCGTGACAATGTATGGGGAGTAATCAGGGTTTGTAATCCAGATGTCCAGAAATAACGACCAGCCGAGAGGCAGTCGGGCAAGGTTGCTGCTGTCACCTGGCTTATTTTACAGCACGTGTCATAAGGCGGTAAAATCACCCGTAAAAGGATGGTTCCTGTAAAAGAAGTAGATCATCGTAACGACTGTGGGCTTGGTGACAGGAAGCACACCAAAGGCACCACAGTGGTCTCCCAGGGAGGGAGGCAGGAGAACAAAGAACACCTTTATCAGAAATACTTTATTGCCTTCACTTCAGAAGCGCTGAGGCAAACACGGCACAATGTTAGAACTCTTCATTAATTCTAGGGAGTGGTCCCTGAAGGCTTCTGCTTTTACCGCCTGTACTTTTCTATGTGAAAAAAGAAAAGAATGCATGTTTAAAGGGTAAAGCTCCTTCATTTAACACTTCTTGTATAATGCGTTAAATTGGGCTGAAACCCTGTAATTATTTCTTTCTTACAGTTTGCCAGTTTTGGAGGCCGTGCCTCTGAATTCATCGCTAGCATTTGTGCTCCTGTTGTATTAATACTTGAGAGCTGTGAATCACCTGGTAGGCTGTCTACTTCACATTCTCCCCTTTTATTCAAAGGAATCACCCTTCAACCTCCCCTCTGACATTTCTCCTAGAAGTACCCCAAAAGGAAGGATTAATTAGACAGCCTCCATATTCTCCAAGGAAGAGTGACCCTGTGGTTCACTGACCCCTGCTGCGATCTCAGAGGTTTTGGGTCAATCTTTACATATTCTTTTTTTTTTCTTAATTTACACTTTCAATATAAATATATTTCAGAGGGCAATTTGACTTTAGGCTCTTGTATGTCTTTAAAGGAGAATTCATAGCCTTTGTGCCAAGTCAGGCCCAATAAAAAGTAAGTAATCATCAAAAGTGATAGTTGAACAGTGCTGGGGGGAGAAAAGACAGAAGCTGAAAGTTTTAAAACTGCTATTTTCATCCTGAAATGTTTATCAATCAATTTTACAGCGGCAGAAAACATTTCCCTCCTGCAGAAAGGTGGGGCGGGGAGGAAGCAGAAAAAGACACAAAGGAAGAGATTCTAACAAGTTCAACAATAAATTTTAACAGGACTCACTTTGGTGATGAAATACAGTAGATCAAATCTTGTGTGCTGAATGGCAGGAAGTAATGTATTCCAGTGCTGTGGTGTCTATTTAAAGGGACAGCACAAATAAAACCTATATGGAAGCTTCTAGAGTACAAATTCCTTAATCAACATTATTAATAACTTGAAAATTTTAGTATTTTGGGGAGCGCCTGGGTGGCTCAGTTGGTTAAGCATCTGACTCTTGATTTCAGCTAGGTCATGATCTCACAGTTCTTGAGATCGAGTCCTGTGATGGGCTCCATGCTGACAGCACAGAGCCTGCTTGGGATTCATTCTCTCTCCCTCCCTCTCCCTCTCCCTCTCCCTCTCTCTCTCTCTCTCTCTCACACACACACACACACACACAGAATATGCCCTATTCTCTCTCCCTCTCTCTGTCAAAATAAATAAATAAACTTTAAGAGAAGAATTAGTATTTTTCGGAAGCTTAATTCCCCAATGTGTCTCAGCCAATTAAAAAAGAAGAACATCAAGTGTCTCTCAATTGACTTCTACTCCCAGACAACACGTGGCTTGCCCATGGGTGGCCATTTCCTGCCTCTTTGCTGGGAATATCCCATACTCTTCAAAACTAGGAAAGGATAAACTAACAGCACGTGGCATCTTTGACATGCCCGGCACCGGTGAGCCAGCCACTTTCAAATCTTACTTCAATAACGTCTCAAGAATCCCAAATATGGCACCATGTCTAGGTTATCAATGAGCAAGCTATGTCCCCTAGATCACAGAAGTAATACAGTGGTAAGGCCAGGTTAGAACTCATAGCTCTTCAGCTCCAAAACTCACACTCCTTCCTTTTTACTCCACCCAACTTCATAGGAACACTAAGAAGTCAGATGTGTCAAGGAAGATCTTAGCCGCCTGCACTAGGGTACCAAGGAACGGTCGTAATGGTTGTAATTCACATTGCCCACCTCTATCAGTAAACACTCTGTTTCTTAAGATATACTCTCTGCTTGTCCCCCAAGGGCCCCAAGTGGCCTTGGAGTGCTTCTACCAAACTACCAGACTGAGCACATCCTAAAGACATGCCCACAAAACTCTTCCTTATCTCCATCAAATCTCTGCACTCCAACTACCACCATCAAAAAACAGAAGCGACCACTGCCTTTTTTTTAAATGCCTTCTGGGCCAAAATGGTACAAGAAAGAAAAAACTTGCACGGACAATTTCTGTTGCCTTACTAAAGGTGGGTAAGCATCTCACTGCGGTCCCTAAATGCACAGATAGCAACACTAGCAGGATCTTCAAAACTGTGCAGAGAGCAGAGTTTGACAGGAAGCATCCCAGCTGTGGTAACTGACTGCTTGCTATAAGAGCTGCTAGGTGAACCCTGTGCAGGACATTTAAAAATGTCATTATAAGGAAACACAGTCACGATCTTCCCCTCCAACAAAAAATATTTTCAAGAAACAGCCTAGAATGTCCTCTCTTCCTCTTGTCTCCCAATGCTCTAGCCATCACTATCAGGAAAGCTCACCTAATTAGTCCCCATCTACTATAAATAGCTCATTTATCCTGAATTCCCAGATTCTCCCTCATCACTGAATTCTCAAATAACCGTTTGTGCTGGTTTGTGAGATTTTAAGCTATTTCACAAGGACTGGACTCTGTCGAGGGTACACAGAGCCATTGGGCAATTTCTGCTCTCAGTAAGGTGAGCCACACTGAACAGAGAGAGATAACAAGCCCCGCATAAGAGATTTGGGGAGCACAAAAGAGAGGGGCAGGGAGGAAAGTTCAAGAAAGGCCTCAGGCAAGAGGAGGCATTTCAATGCACTCTAGACACTGAGCTGCATTTCCCTGGAAGAAAATTTTGTGAAGAGAGATGAAGATTTAGTAGATATAGGAGTTAAATTGTGGCTCCCCCAAAAAGATATGTTGAAGTCCTAACTTCCAGTATCTCAGAATGTGATGTTATTTGGAAATTGGGTTGTTGTAGATGTAATTAGATAAGATGAGGTCATACCGGGCAGGGTGGGCCCTTAATTCAATATAACTGGTACCCTTACAAGACGAAACCATGTGAATGAAGATAGGGACACACAGGAGAACACCATGTGACAATAGTCAGAGATCTGAGAGATGCATCGACAAGCCAAGGAACACTAAGGAGTACTTGCAAAATACCAGAACCTAAGAATAGACAAGAGAGGACTCTCTTAGAGCTTTCAGAGGGAGCGTGGCCCGGCCTACACCATGATTTTGACTTTCAGCCTTCAGAATGGAGACAATACATTTCTGTTTTTTAAGCCACTCACTATGCAGTAATGGTATTACGGCAGCCCTAAGAAACGAATGCAGTAGGGGATTGGAAGAAAGAGAGAAAAACAAGATGTGGTGAAAGGCAACCACAGAAGATATTCACAAAATGACTCTCTGTAACTTGCAGGAGACCTATGCCCTACTTTCCTTTGCTGAGAATGAGCTCACCTCAACATCCTCCCTCTGCATCCAAAGGGCTCTCTGGCTTCACCTCCCTTCCTTTCAGCCTGTCTTTAAATGAAGGACCTGCTTCTCCTTTCATAGGCTAGACCTGCTACCTTGCTTTAATTACTTGAATTCAAGGACTTCCCATTCATCATTTCTATGTTTTACTCCAATTATTTCATACGTTCATTGTCTGCTGGGTAAACCACAGATAAATTCCTACAATTCCACTTTCTGTCTTCCCACTTCCCACATGCTGACCTCTCATCTTTTCTATTTTAAAGGAGCCTAGGGTAGATTTCTCCACTCTCCCACTGCCCATTCACAACTCAACCTTTCATTCAATGACCTCTCCTGACCTGCCTATGGAAACGATTATGGAAGGATCCTGGTCAATCTGTCTGATCACTGACTCACAGACACTATCGTTTTCACTCTCCACGATGTCTTTGCATTGCTTCACACGAACGTCCACTTTCCCCCTACATGAAATGCTCTCTTCTTCTGGCTTCTGGAAGAACACACTGCTCTAGGTCTCCACTCGCCTTTCCTGTTTCCTTCTTTGGTCAAGATCATTTTGGTGCCCCCTTCCTATGTTACCATTATACTTTGTACTGACCTCTGTTATAGCAGTTCTTAGCATCTGCCCTATACCCACCAGAGCTTACCTTTGAACACCATTACACTTTTCCACATGAAGGGTAAGGGCCTTACCATGCTACGTGTGGTGGATTCCTAATTCCTCACTCCCATTACTTCCACTATCATTGTCATACATTCTGAAAAGTAGGTTAAGGGGTGCCTGGGTGGCTCAGTCAGTCGGGCGTAGGACTCTTGGTTTTGGCTCACGTCACAATTTCACAGTTTGTGAGTTCAAACCCCGCATCAGGCTCTGCATCAGCAGCTCGGAGCCTGCTTGAGATTCTCCCTCTCTCTGTCTGTCCCTCCCTCCATGCTCCCCTCTCTAAATAAATATATAAAGGTTTTTTTAGTTAGAATATACAATACAGTACAACTGTTTTGCTTTGAACAATGCTCTTTTAGAATTAAAAGTCAGAAAAATTGGGGCAGAAGACATGAACAGACACTTCTCCAAAGAGGACATCCACATGGCCAACAGACACATGAAACGATGCTCAGCATCCCTCCTCATCAGGGAAATACAAATCAAAACCACACTGAGATACCACCTCACGCCAGTCAGAGTGGTGAAAATGAACAAATCAGAGGACTCTAGATGCTGGCGAGGATGTGGAGAAACGGGCACCCTCCTACACTGTTGGTGGGAATGTAAACTGGTGCAGCCCCTCTGGAAAACAGTGTGGAGGTTCCTCAAAAAATTAACAATAGAACTCCCCGATGACTCAGCAATAGCACCGCTAGGAATTTACCCAAGGGATACAGGAGTGCTGATGCATAGGAGCACATGTACCCCAATGTTCACAGCAGCACTCTCAACAATAGCCAAATCATGGAAAGAGCCTAAGTGTCCATCAACTGACAAATGGATTAAGAAGATGTGGTTTATCTATACCATGGAATACTACGTGGCAATGAGAAAGAATGAAATCTGGCCATGTGTAGCAACATGGGTGGAACTTGAGGGTGTTATGCTGAACGAAATAAGTCAGGCAGAGGACAGATACCATATGTTTGCTCATATAGGTGGATTAGGAGGAACTTAACAGAGGATCTCGGGGGAGAAGAAGGGGAAAAATAGTTGGGGAGAGGGAGGGAGGCAAACCATGAGAGACTGTTGAATGCTGAGAACAAACTGAGGGCTGATGGGGGTGGGGGGAGGGGAAGGGAGGTGATGGGCATGGGGAAGGCCACTTGTTGGGATGAGCACTGGGTGTTATAGGGAAACCAACTTGACAATGAACCATTTTTTTAAAAAAACCAAAAACCAGTTAAAAAACTAAAATAAAATTAGGAAAAATTGAATTTTATTTTACCTTCATTTATTTCATACCCAGTGTTCTTCATTCCTCTGTATAGACCCAAAATTCCATCTGGTATCATAATCCTACTGCCTACAGACCTTTCTTTAACATTTCATGTAGAGCTGATAAACTGGCAATGAATTTCCAGTTTTTGTTTGAAGAAATCTTTCATTCTCTTTCATTTTTGAAATAGATTTTCACTGGGCATAGAATTCTGGGTTGACAGCTCTTGGCTTTTAGCACTTTAAAAAAATGTCACTTCATTATATTCTAACTTGCATAGTTTCTGAACAGGGATAATTCTTATCTTTGTTCTTCTGTAATGTGTCTTTTTTTCCTCTGGTTACCTTTAGGATTTTCTCCTGTAGGATATTCTTCTTTTTTTTATTTTTATTCTTTTGGTTTATAAATGTATGAGTATTATTTGCCTAGGTGTGTTTTGTTTTGGTATATTTATCCTGACTGGTATTCTCTGAGCTTCTTGGGTCCGTGATTTGCTGTCACTAATTTTGCGAACTTCTCAGCCATTAATTTTTCAAATATGTTTTGCCTTCCCCACTCTATCTCCCATCTCCTGGCATTCCAATAAAGTGTACGTTCAACTGTCTGATACCGTCCTGCGGCTCTTGGATGTTCTTTTCCTTTTGTTTTGCTCTGTTGTTGGTTTTACTTTTTTCTCTTTGTATTTCAGTTTCGTTAATTTCTATTGCCCTGTAGGATCTTGCCCTATTACAGCAGTTAGTCTATTTAATCACTGTTATTTTAAAGTCCCTGCCAGACAGTTCCAACATCTGCGACATATCCAGTCTGATTGTGATGATTGCTTTGTCTCCTGGCTTTTGTTTTTGTGCTTTTCCTTTTGCCTTTTCATATGCCTCATCATTTTTTTTCTGCTTTTTTTTTTAAGTTTGAACATATTAGATGAGAGAGTAGAGGCGAGGTAAATATTTTTTTAATGCCTAGAAATAGACATGCCATTCCTTCTGCCAGGCCTTGAGTGTCAGGGTTTGCACTAATCTAATCGGGAGCTGGGCTGGCTTGGAAGTCTGTTGTTGCTAGGGTGATCCTCAGTGACCCACAGGCTAGTGATACCCTGTGTTCAGGGTGAAGGTGAATGCCAGAGTCTATTTGTTTTCTGATGTCTGCTGCACCCTTGGCCTTCAGTGTTTTCTTTTCACCATACTGCAGAGAAAGTCGGCCTCTTGCAAATTAGTTACTTTACTACTCCCTACTCCATGCTTGTTAGCCTGGTGGTGGAGTGAGGGTAGAGAGTGTCCTATGTGATTCTGATGAGTCCCCAGTGTTAGGCAGGTGCTGTATCCCTAGATCTTGGGGAAGATGGCCTATTCGGTGACCCTGGCCATCCCTCAGTAACCCTGCCCTCTTTTGAATTCAGAGTCCTGAATCCAGCTTGTAATCTTGCCCCTCTACCCCCAGGGTTGAGACTGTTTTCTTCCTGTTTTCTTCCCCAGCTACAGAAACATTTCACCAGTGCCCAAAAGCTGATGGTGCTCATTGCCTCTCCCAAAGCAAAGCTTCTGTATCTCTCGGGAGATAGAAAAGAAATTCAGGCAAATCTTCTTGCCCATCGCAGAGCAGCTGCTGTTTCTCCCCCTGGTTTGGCTCCACAGAGAACAACCTGGACTTTCTCAAGCTTTCCTGTGAGTGACTAGCATGGTTCGTGGAAAAAAAACTTGCAGGAGGGTACAGACCCGCCCCCCCCGCCCCCATATCTGCAACCCAAGGGCTTCCCTCACTTCCACCAGGACTCACTCAGCTGGCCTGCACCATGCTCCAGTCACCCTGGTGGAATTCCTCTTCAGTGGCTCAGTAGCTCACACAGGACATTAGTGCTTGTGTCTCATCCCTCCCTGTGGATGCCTGCATCTCCCTATGTTCTGGATCTTGCACCTCCGGTACTCTCTTCGGCTCAAAATCAGTAGTTAACCTGCTCTTTGTCCAGTTTTTTTCACTGTAAGGGCTGAGAGCAAAGTGCTTTCCAGATCTTTCCAACCTTCTGCATCTTCAGTTGGAAAATGAAATACCTCTTTGCATCTTCAACCTACTCCCTCCACCAAGAATGACCTTTCTACTTATAGACATATGTATCTGCTATGCAGATGTTGGGGTTTTTGTATATAATTATCATCTTAAGAAATAACTGCTTTTGGCAAGGAAGAGGAACAGAATGAGCTTTAACTGAGTCCCAAGCACAGTGCTTGATGCTTTTGCATTTTCTAATTTAAGCTTCATAACTTAAAAGGTATCTATATTATGAACCAAATTTGTGACATGAGGGAACTGAAGCTCAGTAACTTCCTGAAGGGCACATAACTGATATGTGGCAAAGTCAAGATTCAAGCCTAGGCCTCCAAAGGCTGTGCCCAGCACCCAGCACTGCCCACCAGCTCCACTCACCAGCTCCACTGGACCTGGCCAACCTGGGTAGCGACTGCACAGAGATTCTGCTCACAGTGAACATGGAGGCCACTTGACACAAACTCTCGTGACCATAAAGAGGGAGGTTCATAAGGCCTTGGGGTGGGAGTTGGGAGATGCCTGGTGAAATGCCCACACCCCTTCAGAAAAGGCCATTATAGAAACACAGCTTGTAGGGGCGCCTGTGTGGCCCAGTTGGTTAAGCATCCCACTCCTGATTTTGGCTCAGGGCATGATCTCGAGGTTCGTGAGTTCGAGCCTGGCGTCGGGATCTGCACTGACAACACAGAGACTGCTTGGGATTCTCTCTCTCTCGCTCTCTCTCGCTCTCTCTCCCTCCCTCCCTCTCTGCTCCTCCCCAGCTCACACATGCTCATTTGCTCTCTCTCTTTCTCTATCTCTTTCTCAAAATAAATAAATAAACAGGGATGCCTGGGTGACTCAGTCAGTTAAGCATCCGACTTTGGTTCAGGTCATGATCTCACTGCTCATGAGTTCAAGCCCTGCATCGGGGTCCGTGCTAATAGCTCAGAGCCTGAAGCCTGCTTTGGATTATGTCTCCATCTCTCTGCACCTCCCCTGCTCACTCTCTGTCTGTCTCTCACACTCTCTCTCTCAAATATAAAATAAAACATAAAAAATTTTTAATAAATAAATAAACATTAAAAAAGGAAGAAGAAAGAAACACAGCATCTAGTTCAAACCCTCAGGATCCATCCTCACTGCCAGGCCTCAGCACGTGTGCCTTGCAGGCAGCTGAAAGGGACGGGCCACGAGCTTAGCGCCGGGCACGCCTCACAACCACAGGGGGAGTCTGTGTAGGACCGAGCTTCCCTTTACCTCTCCCCATGACACCCCACCAGGCTCACTAAGTAGCTAATAAGCAACTTTCATTTCCTTGGAGGAAACCACTGCCATTGTATCTCATTCAATACAGGTTCAAGGGAAAGTTACCTTGTGTGACAGAAGCGAGGAACAACAAATTTACTGTGTGGCTGCTGCCATGGCCCATATGACATCGGATTGTTACTTTGTTCTTAAGACTACAGAAAACCTCCTCCAGGGGGGTCACAGAGACAGAGAGCATGTAAGAGGAGATTATTGACAATGTGGCAGCGTAACGACCTTTCAAGTCTCAAGGCTATGGGTTCATTGCCAGGTCTCCACTCTGTGTGTACAGTATATGGGTTTTGACAAACCCAACAAATCCTATAATCACCACCACAGTACCTTAAAAACAGTCCCACTACTTCAAAACTTTGCTTGCATTTCCCCTTTGTGTTGTTTTGGGATTAGGAGAACACGAAACAGCTAGCAGGCCCTGGTTCCCAAGACCCAACTCCCTGGGTTCTCGATCCAGACCAAGTTAGTCACAACCCCAGCTTGGTCGCCCAGGAACCACAAACCCATACCATATTCCCATAGGCTATTTTCTTCAAGGCAAGAGTTTCTCAACCTAAGAAACTTTTTGGTAAGGAACCCAAAAATGTTCCTTAACCTAGCCTCGGCCACAGCTATGTGACAGGCGCCAATATCCCCAAGGCCCAGGAGCCTTACAGCAACCCCTGGCCTGTCCACCTGGTCACGGGCTGGACGGAGCACCATGGGCCTCAGCGAACTCCCTCCCTGGAGCTGTGGGGCTCAGTGCCAACAGTCCACATTTATGTGGTTCAGAACATAAAAGGCTTTCATTTCTTATCCATTTTCCTGTTTGCAAAGTGAAAGCCAAACAGTGAAACTGGAACAAATCTGCACAATTCCTATGCCATGTGCACAATTCATATGCTTCAGATATGCATGGTCACCAGAAATGCATATGTTTTAAAAATGATCCTACTGAGTACATTCTCTTTTCTTTTTTCTTGCCATCAGTGTACGGTTTTTATTTTCTATGAACTGATAATTATCATAATTATGTTTTCCCATAATGAATACTTAGTAATATTTTTAAATGTTTATTTGTTTTTGAGACAAGGAGAGAAGAGTGTGAGCAGTAGAGGGGCAGAAAGAAGAGGGAGACACTGAATCCAAAGTAGGCTCCAGGCTCTGAGCGGTCAGCACAGAGCCAGATGTGGGGCTCAAACTCACAAACTGTGAAATCAAGACCTGAGCCGAAGTTGGATGCTTAACTGACTGAGCCACCCAGGCACCCCGAGTATTTAGCAATTTTCAAAAACACCGCTTTGATCATGTCATTTCCTGCCCAAAAACACTTCACAGTTTGCCGTCATTTACCTGATAAAGTCCAAACCATTTAGCCATCCCTAAATTTCCCCACATTGCCTCCCATGATGCCTTCATTCAAAGCTGTACTCTGATTCCACAGGACTTTTTTCCAAACCACTCCCTGTCCCTTCTACAAGTGTCGCCCCCTGAAACCTGCTCAGGCCAAGAAGAGGAATGAATTTCCTCCCTTACCTAGATTTCTATAACCCACACTCTTCATCAGTCTAAGCCAGCTTGAGCTGTTATGGCTGTTGACAGGTCTCTTCTCTGCCCTTCCAGATCTTCCAGGATCAGAAAGAGTTGAGGAGGACTTGGGTGGCTCAGTCGGTTGAGCATCTGACCTCCTTGGGTCATGATCTCACAGTCCATGAGTTTGAGCCCCACATCAAGCTCTGTGCTGACAGCTCAGAGTGTAGAGCCTGCCTCAGATTCTGTGTCTCCCTCTCTCTCTCTGTCCCTCCCCCACTCACAATCTGTCTCTGTCTCTCAAAAATGAATGTTTAAAAAAAATTTTTTTAAAGAGTTGAGCTTCTCCTGAGTAGCTATCTTTCCTTTATGGACACTGTGAACTAGATAAAGAATTCTTTCTCTCTTACCTGCTCACTGCTAAAAAGCTGAGAGCTAAATTTATCTCTTACATCTAGCAAAATATACAGCACCTTGTGGCATAGATTTTGTATAGTAACTTAGACTTCAGCCCTGGCTCAAATCATAAGTCCCTACCCTTATTTCTTCTTTGACTCATTTGTCCTTCTGACTTATATTTATTTTATGTTGCTACATGTCTATATGTTCCTGGAGGAAGGATGAGAATGCATGAGAAAGTGAAATTCATTCCTGACCATGCCTGGCACACACATCCTGCATTCGCCACAATATGAAGTTGGCAAGAGGCAGTTTACATGTTGATATTTGTTATTATATGAAGATGTCCCTGGAAGTCAGCACAAGTTCTTCAGGCTGCTGCTGTTACAACCAACCAGGATTCATAAGATATGTGTCCTGCTGCAGTTAACAATTCACCGAAGCCCTGAGCTGGCCACAAGTCAGAAATTTCCCACTGCATTAAGATATCTTCAGGAAAACCGCAAAAATATCTATACTTGCCAAAGCCATCTACAGATTCAATGCAACCCCTATCAAAATTCCCATGGCATTTTTCACTGAAATAGAAAAAATAATCTTAAAATTCATACAGAACCAGAAAAGACCCCAAATAGCTAAAGCAATCTTGAGCAAAAAAAACAAAGGCATCACACTTCCTCATTTCAAACTATATTACTAAGCTATAGTAAGGGGGTGGAGGGGGGGGAGTATGGTATTGGTATAAAAACAAAGACAGAGATCAAAGGAACAGAATACAGAGCCCAGAAATAAACCCATGCTTATCAGTCAATGAATTTTTGACAAAGGTGCCACCAATTCACAACGGGGAAAAGACAGTCTCTTTAAATGTTAATTTATTTATTTTGAGAGAAAGAGAGAGAGCATGAGCAGGGGAGGAGCAGAGAGAGAGAGAGAGAGAGAGAGAGGAGAGAGAGAGAGAATCTTAAGCAGGCTGTATGCTGTGGCTGTGCGTGGAGCCTGACGCGGGGCTCCAATCTCACAACCGTGAGATCATGACCTGAGCTGAAATCAAAAGCTGGACACTTAAGTGACTGAGCCACCCAGGTGCCCTAGGACAATCTCTTTAATAAACGATGCTAGGAAAACCGCATATCCATACACAAAAGAAAGAAAGTAGACCCTTCTCTTACACCATACCTAGAGATTAACTCAAAATGGGTTAAAGACTAAAATTTAATACCTAAACTGTCAAACTCCTAGAAAGAAAGAAAATCCTATTTACAATTGTATCACAAACAATAAAATACTTAGGAATAAATTTAACCAAGGTGGTGAAAGGTCTGTATAGTGAAAACTGTAAGAATTTGATGAAAGAAATTGAAGAAGGCAGAGATGGAAAAATACCTTGTGTTCATAGTTGGAAGGAATGTATGTCAGCATGTTGCCTGTTCCCCAAAGCCATCTATAGATTCAATGCAACCCCTATCATATTCCATTGGCATTGTTCACAGAAATAGAAAAAGTATCCTAAAGTTTATATGGAGCCAATAAAGACCCAATCCTGAGAAAGAAGAACTAAGCTAGAGGCATCCCACTTCCTGATTTCAGACTATATTATGAAGCTATAGTGATCAAAACAGTATGGCGTTGACATAAAAATAGAGCAATGAAACAGCATAGAGAGCCTAGAAATAAACCCACATATTTACAATCAATTAGCATGTATCAAAGGAGCCATGAATGCTCAATGGGGAAAGGTTAGTCTCTTTAATAAATAGTACTGGGAAAACTGGACAACCACACGAATGAGGTTAGATTCCTACTCTACAGCAGTTATAAAAATTAACTTAAAATGGCTTAAAAACTTAAATTTAATACCTAAAATCCTAAAATTTCTAGAAGAAAACATAGGAAAAAAACTTCTGGACATTAGTGTTGGCAGCAAGTCCCCAACATGACACCAAAAGCAAAGGCAGCTTTTGCAAAAATAAACACGTGGAATTATGTCAAATGAAAGTTTCTGCACAGAAAAGAAAACAACAAAATGAAAAGGCAATCCGCAGAATGGGAGAAAATATTTGTAAACCACATATCTGATAAAGAACCAATATGCAAAATATATAAAGAATTCTTATAACCCAACAGAAAAAAAAACTTATTTTAAATATTTTTAATGTTTATTTATTTTTATGGGAGAAAGACAGAGCATAAGCAGGGGAGGGGCAGAGAGAGAAGGAGACAGAATCTGAAGCAGGCTCCAGAGCCTGATGCAGAGCCTGATGCAGGGCTCTAACCCACAGACTGTGAGATTGTGACCTGAGCTGAAGTTGGACGCTTCACCAACTGAGCCACCCAGGCGCCCCTAAATAACCTGATTTTAAAATGGTGTTTATTCGGAATAAACACTTTTCCAAAAAACATACAGATAGCCAGCCGGTACATGAAAAGATGCTCAACATCACTTATCATCAGTGAAATGCAAGTAAAAACCACAGTGAGAGATCACCATATATCTGCAAAGATATCTATTATCAAAGAAAAAACAAGAGATAACAAATTTTGGCAAGGATGTAAAGAAGAGAGAACTCTTGTATGCTGTTGGTGGGAATGTAAACTGGTATAGCCATTATGCAAAAACAGAATGGAGTTTCCTCAAAAAGTTAAAAAACCACATACCCCAGCAATCCTACATCTCAGTATATATCCAGAGAATATGAAGTCACTGTGTCGAAAATATATCTGCATTGCAAATTTATTCACAACAGCCAAGACATGGGAACAACTTGAGTGTCCACTGATGGATGAAATGAAAGAAAATGTGGTATGTTATTTTATTTTTTTGTTTATTTATTTTTGAGGGAGAGAGAAAGACAGAGTGTGAGCAGGGGAAGGACAGAGAGAGAGGGAGACATAGAATCTAAAGCAGGCTCCAGGCACCGAGCTGTCAGCACAGAGCCCAACGCAGGGTTTGAACTCACAAACCACGAGATCATGGCCTAAACCGAAGTTAGACACTTAACTGACTAAGCCACCCAGGTGCCCCCTGTAGTGTATATTTTACATATGTGTGTGTGTGAGTGTGTGTGTGTGTGTGTGTGTAGTATTATATATAAACCTATATTTATACATATAAAAATACATACACATATATAAAATACACAATGGAATATTATTCAGCCATAAAAAAGGCAATCCTACCATTTGCAGCAGCGTGGACAAACCTGGAGGGCGTTCATACTAAGTGAAATAAGCCAAACAGAGAAAGACAAATATTATATCAATACTATATATATTTTTTATCACTTATGTGTAGAATCTTAAAAACAACAACAAAAGAACCCATATCACAGAAACAGTAGAATCGTGATTTCTAGGGGCTGGCGGGAGGTGGGGGAAGGAGGATGGGGAATGGGGAAGGGTTGGTCAAACAGAACAAACTTCCAGTTGTAAGAGGAGTAAGTTCTAAGGACACAGCTTGCTGACTGCAGTTAATAATGCTGCATTAGACACTTGAAACCTGCCAGAGGAATAGATCTTGGGCATTCTCACACACATACACAATAAAGGTAACTATGGGAGGTGACAGATATAAATTAACTCGATTGTAGGATTCTTTTCATGATGTGTGTATATATAAAATTATCACGTTGTACACTTTAAATATATTACAATTTGCCAACTAAACCTCAGTACAGCTGGGTCAATAAAAGAAAAAACTACAAGACAATGAACGTCAAAAGTTAAGTGCTCAAAATATCCTCTGATGATGGTAAGAGCAGGCTTCAGCAAAACTCCTTGTTGTTACCAGGTCTAGACCTTGATCTTCCCTCTGGCTACATGGCTTCTTGTCCACTGTTAAAGCCGCTCATTTGACAAGTGTTTATTTGAGTCGTTTCCCTGTGGGAGTATGCCCGGCAATGCTAGCTGCCTGCATTCCCTCCCTCCTTTACCAAAAGAGCCCCCAACTTGGCTCCAGGCAGCAATGTATCCTCCTTAAAAAAACAAA
>NW_027531880.1:2362073-2411384 GCF_008692635.1 Crocuta crocuta
AATGAATGAATGAATGAATGAACAAACTGTTTGCAGTGACCTATGATGTCTTTAGCTACTTCACATAACACTAACAGCTAAAGTTTCTTAAACATTGTGTACCAAGTACCCTAAAATGGAGATAACCTCCTTGATTCACAGATAAGAAAACCGAGGCCCAGCAAGCTTAAGTAATATGCGCAAGGTCAAGCAGCTATTAAGTGACAGAGCCAAGATACAAATGCATGTGTGGCCACAAAACTGTCAACACCATCTACCCATCACTTCCGTAATCTAGTGCCCGTGGGCGGTTACTGGGGGTGTGCAGATATGAGCATGTGGCCACCAGATACAACGTGGCCAGCCATCCCACAGGAGGGCCACACAGTTCTTAGGATTCACCACAGTGCAGATGTGTGGGACACCAACTTGCACACTCAGAAACCCAGCAAGTTTAACTCAGATTAGCCAAGCCCACAGCGCTGCGCATGTTTGGAGCACTGAGTCTTCAGCGATGGGAAACATCGTCACAGGGACCAGCATATTCTCCTGAATAGTAAGATCTGTGACCTGGAAAGCCAAGTAATCATCAGAATGCTGCTGGGGAAACGGGAGCCAGAATGGGCCCTGTCATTTGAACACATTTGTATTTCCAGAGCAATCAGCCTATGTACTTTATTGGCTGTCACTACCTGCCACAAATCTGTGCTCTGGGGACAAAGTACAGCGAGGCAATTCCAATGTCTGTCTCAAGAGTTTCCCTTCTCAATATCTCCACCTTAGAGCAAGACTCTTCTATTCACTTGGGCTAATTCACTTAGGCTACACTTTAGCCAAAGTCCAGGGAACTCTTCACCTCTCTAAAGAGACACAGCATTCTGGGCTCTGACCTGAAGGCCCAACAGATTGATATAAAAATATAAGGCCAATCCTTATTTCCCTTATTTTCATGTTCTTATATTTGGGAGGACTTTTGGCATTAGTCTATAGAACTGAAAACAAAGTTATACGTGCATGTGTTTAATATTTTTAACATACTAATGAAAGACAAGTTTGCCAGTAACAAAAAACCCCCCAACCATGAGCACTCTGTATTAGCTCTGTAGTATACTGCTATCAGTGAGAATGTCACAGCATTTTCATGCTACCCAAATGCCAGCTAAAATTCTGAAAAAGAATAAATGTTTATCTCTAGCCTCAAGCTTAGCTAACTTTGTTGGTCCTCAGGTTAGCATGGGACAAAAAAAAAAAAAAGGAAATGGAATTTATAAAAACTAGCCACTAACAAGTAGATGCTGCTGAGATAAAAGAGAAATTGAACACAGGGGGAGGAAGTAAGTCAACCGGTCTATTATCTATTTCAAGGGTACAGAGGTCATGGTTAGCTCCTCCCACACGGTGTGACTTTCTTTTTGGAAAATAAGTGCCTCCTTTGAGAAGCTCATAATTAAGCTTAATGATGCACCTTCACCTCTTAATGGCACTCTACATGAGAAAATCCTATAAACACTTTGGAAAATTCAAATGGCTATATTGTGATCTGTAAAGAGTCCTGGCCCCAAATTCAAATGAAAATAAAGACCGTTGATTTGAAATAGAGGTCTAACATATATAATTCCACTCTGAACCAAAGAGTCTATCTTTAAAGAGTAGGAGACTTTTTTCTATTAATAGAAGTAGTAATAAATATACGGGGATGCCTGGGTGGCTCAGTCAGTTAAGCATCCAACTCTTAATCTCAGCTTGGGTTTTGATCTTAGGGTCGTGAGTTCAAGCTCCATGTTGGGCTCCACACTGGGCAAGAAACCTACTTTAAAAAAAAATAAAAGAAATAGTAACATACTAACATTTATTTTGCAGGGGGGGGGCTTCAAATACCCCATTTCTAAAACCCTAGGATTTTCTGGCTTTCAAGTGTATTTTGCCAAACCTCCCACAGCATGGAGTTTCTGCATAAAACCTCCCTGCTAGCTTCCCAGGGTCCAGTCACCTGAGCAAGGCTTACTCAGGGAAGATACATCCAGAGGCATGCTTGTGTTCATTACCTTGGCCACTGTGACTAATTGCTACCAACTTGAGGGCTTAAAACAACACACATTTATTCTCTAATAGTTCTGTTGGCCAGAAGTCCAAAATAGGTCTTACTGGGCTAAATCAACAGGTCAGCAGGAACACAGGGTAGAATCTTCTACGGGAGAATCCATTTCTTTACCTTTTCCATTTCCAGAAGCCACTTTCCGTCTTCAGCTAGTAGCTCCTTCTTCCATCTGCAAAGCCAGCAATAGCTGGTTGAATTTTTCTCACATTGCACCAATCTGGTTCTGTTTTCTTCATCACATCTTCTCTGATTCTGTTAAGACTAGTGACTGGGGGCACCTGGGTGGCTCAGTTAGTTAAGGGTCCAACTCTTGATTTCGGCTTAGGGCATGATCTTGAGGTTTGTGAGTTCAAGCCCCACATTAGGCTCTGAGCTGAGAGTGCAGGGCTTGCTTGAAATTCTCTCTCTCTCCCCCTCAGCCCCTCCCTTGCTCGCTCTCTCATGTTCTTTCTCTCTCTCTCTCCCAAAATAAATAAATAAACATTTAAAAAACTAGTGATTACATTGGCCCCACCCAGATAATCCAGAATAATCTCCCCATCTCAAGGTCCTTAATCCCAATCACATACCCAAAACTCTTTTTGCAGGTAACATACTCAGATTCCAGAATGTGGCCATCTTTGAGAAGCCATTATTCTGCCTACCAGAATTTTTTTTTCAAAAGGGAAGATGACAATTTTTACTGTTATTACAAAAGCAGTATTTTTAACTTCAGTCATTTGAGTAATTGCAAGAGCAACTATGGCCTTAATCCTCACACAGGAACCAAGGCAGGCACAGTAGCTACAAATCATAAGAAAAATGTTTCTTTACCTTGGATCCCCCAGTTCCTACCTAGAGCATTCTGCCATGCTTTGGAATTAGGTTAAAAAGCCCAGGAGACCTTCTCCATTCCCTTGAATTCTGTTTTTTTAAAACAGAACTAGAGGGACACCTGAGTGGCTCAGTCAGTTAAGCATCCAACCTTGGCTCAGGTCATGATCTCACTGTTTGTGGGTTCGAGCCTCCACGTCGGGCTCTGTGCTGACAGCACGGAGCCTGGAGCCTGCTTCGGATTCTGTGTCTCCCTCTCTCTCTGCCCCTCCCTCACTCACAGTCTGTCTGTCTCTCTCTCTCTCTCAAAAAAAAAATAAATAAACATTTAAAAATTTTTTTTAAAAAATGAGAACCAGGTATTGATCTACGCTGTCTAGTAAAAACAAGTCACTAAATCTGACCTGAGAGGATAAGTAATCTAATATAATAATAATAATAAATAAGGGTTGATAAAATGCAATGAACATTCAAGGAGTTCCAAACAAGGCACAAATATAAGTCTATTTTTCTCAGGTGTCCCAGGTTCCACAGCCTTGTGGGCTCCACTTCAGACACATTACGTGCTCTGTGTATCATGCTTACATGACATGACCTTTCAGGGAGGTGAGAGGTTGGCATGGGAGGAGGGTCAAGTAGGAAGGAGGGTACCCTATATTCCCTTTATTCAGAGCACCACGCCCACCCTCTGCGAACAGCTTTACCCAAAGCCTCTCTCCAACCCCCACTGACTCTGACAGGACTTCATCATGGTCGTCGACACACAAATTCCAATCTTGCGTTTGCCTACCCCTCCATCTCATGACTGCTGCTGTTTAACTTGACCCTGATTTCATTCTTACCCAACAAGCTACGTCAGATCGATTAAACAGAGTTTTCCCTGGACAATCTGAGTAACTGCCCATCTCTAGAAGGGTGGAGAATTCCAAGGCACTAATCTTTTTGGCAAGCATCTCACCAGTGCAGCATACCCTCCACACTAGGGTGTGGTTCTGGAAAGCACAGCGATCAGAATCACTGCCTGTTGGCTGCCCAAGAAATTAGAGGGTCTCCAGCATGGTTCCAGAAGGCATCTAGATAAATAAGACAGAGGCCAAGACAAGCCACCAAAAATCTGAATTTTTGCACGACTCTGTAGCCATTAGGGAGTCATGGGGCCTTGAATTTCTTGACAAAATACTGGTAATCCTGCCTGAATTGCCTATATATTAGAAAGCATATGAACTCCACATGTTTGGATTTTTTTTAATATTATAAATAGTTACAAACTTCAAGTGAAAATTAAATTTTAATGCAACAATATTCAAGACCTTTAATAAATGAAATTGCCCTATGGTCCAAAAATGATGCACAATTTTAAAAAAGGTATTTAAGACACAAAAAATTGTAAACTGCCTTAATAACTAAGGAACATTCATATAATCTAGTAATATCCAGCTACTTCTGTAAAATGGAAATAATACTTGTTTTTAGAATGGGTATAAAATGTAACAATATGTAAAATATATCATGAGACAATGGAAGGAACATATGTCAAATGTTGGCAGAGATTCCCTCTGGAGAACAAGTATGTCAGTTTGAGATCTTTAGTTGCAAACAAGAGGGAGCAATTCTGACTAACTTAAACAAAAGGGGTTTTATTACAATTCTGGGAGCTCAGGGGACTGAAAGCTTGAACCCCAAGCTTGTAAATAAGTGAGAACAAAGGCAGCCTGTAGACATAGGTGGCACATTGAGGAATGTCCTCACATAGGAAGGCCGATCCAGTGCCAATACCAGGGATAAATGAGCTCCAGCATTTTTAATTTCCTTGTCACTCTCCTCAAATCATTGGAAAGGAAGGTTCTATTAACCGAACATGGGTCACACACCCACCCCCAGAGCTAAGGGAAGGCAAGGCACCTGCCTTTCAACCCCACCAGACACCATCCTAAGGGGAGAGATGTAATCCCCCAAAGGCAACCAAAGGGCTTATGGGAAGGAATGGATGATGGACAGTTTAAAATAAAAAGTTCACTTCAGTGGAAATAGGAGTGACTTTTTTGTCCTTTTTAAATATTTCCTTTACTTGCCTGGTTTCTGATAGTGATGATATGCTATTTATCAAGATAATTATGTTCTTTTTTTACACACATGGTGGAGACTCCCGGTTGCCCGTCAAACTTAACTCTCCTCTTTTTCCTAAAACCATGGCTTTATTACATTTCCCATATTTCTCCGCAAGTAGGCGTGGCCATGTGACCAAAGTAGGTGTGACTAAGTTCTCTTCAAGAGGAAGGTGTGCGGAAGTGTGGCACACCACACCTGGGCCTCGGAGGCCTTCGGGCAGAAAGCAGGCCGGCCACCTCCACGCTTTCCTCCCCTTCCCAATGGGTCAAATATGAGCATGGCCACCACCCAGCTCCTACCATACAGATGACAAGCTCCCTAAGATGATGCAGCAATGACTTGGAAAGAATCTGAGGTCTTTGAAAGACTCCATGAGGCAAAACTGCCCTGCTCACCTGGAATGCTCCCCTCGGGCCACATGAGAGGGAAAAAAACCTCTATTTCCTTCAGTTACTAAAATTAATGTTGAGTCCCTTTGTTGTAACCTCCTAGCCTTATCCTAATTAACACAGTGGAAGCAAGATGTCATGATGAGGGTGACAGCAATTCTACTAGTTACATTCTAACATGCTGTGTCAAGTAGTGAGTAAAGTCTACACTCAGGATAGGCTGCCAGAGCTTAAACCCGGACTCTACCACCAACTAGGGGCATGGCCTGAGTGAGTTATTTAGCCATTTGTTGCCGCAGTTTCCTCATCTGTAAAATGGAGCTAATGTGGTGCCTCTCTGAGAAGATTGCTATAAGGATTAAGGGAATTAGTCTATGTAAAACACAATAGTGACCAGCACCAAGGTACCACTAGTATCATTTCCTCGTTATTTCAAGAAGTGGTTTCATTTTTTACAGTTGTATTTCAGCTATTTGACTCAGAAAAAAATTAGCACATCTACAAGTCAGCCCTAAAAATAAAAAGTGAACAAGGACGGAGGCTAAAATATCAAGCATTCTTTCTTTGTATAATAAGAATTATTGTACTATAGGGAGAATGAACTGTTTAAGAAACCCAAAGAAATGCCTAAGCACATTGGTGTGAGCTGAAGGTAGAGATTTATTCAAAATTCTTCTGTTTCAGGGTTCTGGGAGGTTAAGTCAAACTCTTCATCTTATTTGCACAGACTCATTCTAATCTGAGCACACACACATACACACCCTCATTGATTTAGAGGCCACATGCGCACTCTACATTTCAGCCTACGATTTATGCAGTTGTGGAATAAAGTGCTATTCATTCAATGAAGGGCCACGCTCCTGCGGCATAAAAAGGTGGCTTGTTAATTCATTTCTCAAGTTTTAATACTTTCTTACAATTTCTACCAAAAATTCTGGAATGTTTTTAGGTGTGTATTACCGCCCTGTGGAAAAAATTAACCCTTTCCTTGATCCCAGGAGACTTAACTGACATTTAGCCAAGGACTTTCAAGAAGGTGAAAGGAAAGATTAAAATAAAATTGTCCTTCAAGCAAGTAGCCAGGTTTCTAAGGAGCTAGGGGTTATAAATGTCACGTTACTAAATGAGTTTACTAAGGAAAACTTTTTAACTGCTCCCTTTCTTCTTTTCTTTTTTAAGCTGAGTATATTTCCCCAAGGCAATTAACACAAATTTCCTCTGTTCCTTTTTACAAATTATCTCATGGATGTTTCCATCACGGTATAAGCCAGTTAAATTTGACCTATGGGATTCAACTAAGTGTGAGTTGAAATGTTCCACCGTCACAAAGAAGGAAAGTAATAATGCACACGCTCCGAAAACTGTAGGTGTTGAACCAAGGGGGTTAAATGCACAGAATAACACATAGAGTTGAGGAGTCGCCAGTCATTTATGCACGTGCATGTGGCCTGCTTGCTGGTCACATCACAGGGTGCATATATCCTGCTTATGTGCAAACCAGCACCCATTCCTACCCACTGTTCTTCATGCCTCCAAGGGGCGGAAGTTAGGACCAATGGGTAGAAACTGTAGAGTACACATGGAAAACTTTCAAGTTGAACCACCCAGATTCAGAATGGACTCCTTGTAAAGCAGGGATCTGCTGTCCCCAGAAGTATTCAAACAGACTGGACAACCCAGGGTGCTATAGAGAGGCTTCAGTATCACAGGGCCAGCTAGAAGATACAGGTTCCTCTCAACCTAGAGGAATAGGGCCTTACCAGGCCAAACCGAAAGGCAATTTAACACTGCTTTTCTCCTCAGCCAGTCAGCCCAGGGGCAGCCCACTGCAGGAGAATGTGACAGGAACACCTTTACCCCCTTCTTGCCTTCTGCCCTGACCACACAGAGTAGGGTGAGCCCACACTACCAGTGCGTGAAGGGTCTCTGGGCTCACTTCTGAGAGGCCCTCCACAGCAGAGAGGAAGAAGAGCTGAGCAGTGTCCCGCACAGAAGTCCCCACTGTTCTGCACTGGGGAAGTGCCACTTTTTGTGAGGAGGCCTCATTTTCATCCCTCTGACACGCTCAGCTTCATAGAGGGAGCTCAGATGACATGAGCAGGACTGGGGCACTGATGTCACTGCCATCCCCGGTGTGCAGAGGGCGAAACCTTAGGTTGGGTGTGCTCGTGAAGCCCACCAGACTGAAGACCTCTTAGGTAAACCTTCCCCAAGGTTCCTGATGGTGGTCACGGAATATTTAGAGATGCCCCCACCTACAACCATCTCTATGATGCACCTTAACTGCATCAGGTATAGAAAAGCAGAAAGCCCCTTCCTTGAGAAATGCACAGCCAAAGTCACACTTAAAGTCATCACACACCTTCGTCAGACCCACAGTGTCACCATTCCCACATCTGAATGCTCCAAGCCAACGAGAGGATTATCAAGAGCCAGGACAGACCTAGCAGATCACGTGACATGCAGCTCCCAGCACAACCCCCAGCAGGCCCTGGAGGGGTTTGAAAATGCAGTCACTAAGAGAATTTGCAAAGTGGAGGACTTCCAATCAAATTGCTAATAGGGAAACTGCTTATGCTAGATGACCGAAAATGTTTTGCATTGTTAAATGTTTATTATGTCCCTGCTGAGGCTGGAATTACAATGTCGAAGTGGGCTGCTGTTCTGAATGGACTTTACCCAATAAAAAAGGGGAATGGGGAAATGAGAAAAAAGTGGACCACCATAAGGTGGACCCACAGGAAGGAAAAACTAGGTCATTGCTCTGAGCTGTCAGCTCTGTCCTTGCGGTAGAGCCTCGGACATGGGCCCACCTGGCAGCTGTCCCTCCCAGGCCCATCCAGTGCCTAGAGCAGCATCGACTCCTGGGTAAGAGGGAGAGCCCACAGGGCTGCGGAAGGTTCAGACAGTCTCTGATCTTCCCTCTGACTGTATTCCTAAAGCAGCATGTGCTTTAAATTGCTGGTACTGATTTGTCAATAACACTGACATAACTCTTGGGTTCCATCATTCCAATCATCTTGCAAACTAGACTCCAACTGCCACCGGTCAGAACTTCCTTGCTAACTGGGAACCTCAGTTCACAATCTGGCTGGAAACAGCTCTCAGGCACCACACTCAGACAGCCTGGAACCTGCCTCCCGCATTCCTTATGCCAACCCGGCCATGTTCTGAAGCTTGGGGGACTTTGAACGGACACCCCTGGGTGGAAGAGGGGAAACACATGGGAACACCAGGGAACTAATCTCGCCACAGGTCCACAGTGAGAGTAGGGGGAAGCCTCCCTTAAAGAAAGGGAATTATGAGCTCTAACGATGGAGGTTTGTGACATACCATTTTACAACTTAAAGACCTGAGAATCTGTGATGCCACCTTTCTATACAAAATTGCATCAAGGCTAGATAGAACACAGTGCCTCAGAGTAACTCGTAATAAAGATAAGCTCCTGGGGGCATCTGGGTGGCTCAGTCAGTTAAGTGTGCAAAGTCAGCTCAGGTCATGATCTTCTGGTTCATGAGTTTGAGCTCTGCTCACACTGTCTGTCTCTGTCTCTGTCTCTCTCTCTCTCAAAAATAAACAAACATTTTTTTTAAAAAAAAAAGCTCCTGAAAGAGTTCTGGAGATGGTGGTGGTGACAACGATGTGAATGTACTTAATGCCACTGAACTATACACTTAAAAATGGTTAAGACAGTCAATTTTTTGTCATGTATCTTTTACAATTTAAAAACAAAAAGCTCTTGCTTAGGCTTTCTTTTTTTTTTAAGTTTATTTATTCTGAGAGAGACAGCATGAGTGGGGGAGGGGCAGAGAGCGGGTGAGAGAGAATCCCAAGCAGGTTCCCCACCACCACCATCAGCACAGAGCCCCTTGCAGGGCTGGAACTCACAAACCCGGGAGATCATGACCTGAGCTGAGATCAGGAGTCAGACACTTAACCAACCGAACCACCCAGACGCCCCTAGGCTTTAAACTGTGATCACCAACAACAGATATTTGTTTGTCAGCATTGTCTATAATTTTATAGTAAGAACTTTTTTTAAATTGTCGCCATGGTTAATAGTTCAGAAAATAAATTAAAACATTGCATTGAATAATAACCAAGTTGTCAGTCCATGCTGCAGCATTTCAATTATGTGCGGCATTAGAGCCTGGATCTCCATAAGGCACTGACAGCCTACAGAAAACAAGATCATTTCATTTCAAAGTACCATTTGCCAAACCCTTCCTTACAATCAATTCTAACTCTTCCAAGCTAAGAACATCAGGTAAAGTAAGCTAATGTTGTGGTCTGGATCAATCCAGCTTTCATCAGATCTCTTCTTTTTATAGAAATTAGTGTGCTAAAAATGGCATGTTTTCAAACAAACAAACATAATGGCTAATCATATCTCCCTACTGTCTTTGATGGATACATGAACTAACAAGAAACATCTGCACTCAAAATCACTATGTTTTAATTTCCTGAAATAAAATAGCAGAGTTTTTAACAGTGTTTCCACAGGATACACCAATTTAAGATCAAGAATTGTCTATTGTGGTTAATTCTATTTATCAGCTGCCATAAAACATGTATCCGAATTAGTTGCTGTGCTCAAGTACCAACTCTTGAAAACTAGGACATAAAAAACAAAGTCTGACTTGCCAGTAGTTGACCTTTCACTCAGATATTAAATTGCCCCAACCCTGAAATTAGAATAAAAAGCAGCTGTGCTTTTATATGGCTTTCCTCCAGCATCAGAACACTGCAGGGCACAGAGCAAAGGCTCAATGAGCATGTGTTAAAGTTTATTCATAAACAACAAAAATAACATCAAGGTTCAAAAGTTTACAATGTATACCAAAAGCAAGAAGTACCACAGACACTTTACTTTTGGCAATAGATCAAGTTGCAAGAAAGTTACATATGTGGATCGTTACCATTCACGTCATTTCCAAATACACTACCTCGCTATGTGAACTGCTATCTGTATAATCCCGCACTACTGCATCCTACGAAGCCAAGTTTGGCGACTGTTTTGTCAGAATGTGAAAATGTTCCTAATTTATTTGGTAACTGTGATGATACTGGATTTGTTGTTGTTCTTGTTCTTTCTAAAAGAAGGACATGTAGATATCTCAAATTCATTTTGGAAGTATTAAGCGGACAAAATATAAAGTGAAGCACCTGTACTTTCAAACGATTGTATTTTTTCACCAGCCCTTTATACCGAATGTTGGGGAAGGGGACAGCGGTGAAAGAGGATTTCTAAGGCTTACTCACAGAATTTGATAAAAAGTAGAACATGTGGACAGAATTGGGGCGAACAAGGCAGTAAATCAACCTATCAAACCCATTGTTCTGTTTCTTTTGTTTTATAGTCAGTGCTTTATATGGAAGGCGTCCAGTAATTTCAACTTAAATTAAAACAAAATCCTACCCATATATTCTAAATACACATTTTTATAAAGTGCTCTTGTCAAACATGTTCCCTGTGCTTATGTTACCATTACAAAATCACATCCAGAGCCCATGCTCTACCAATGGTCAGTGTGAAATTCTATTTAAGCATAAAATAGATTCCATTATTTCTCACTCCAAAGACCTGTACTTTCCATGAGTAAGAATAAATCAGTTTCCTGGCCAGGATAACCACCAAGTCAAACTCCGCTGTCTCAAGCCTTCTGCTTTAGGACTCAGCAGCTGTGTGACACATGAAGGTTCATGTCCATATGGATTATCAGAAACCTCTTCCACAGTTCCTAAAATTACAGAATTTTCACCTGAGGGTAAGAGAAGCGATGCACAAGGCACCGCGTGTGCTAAGAGGTTTAGGTCCCCGTGCTGATAGAGGAACTCATCTATGTGCTAATGTATGCATCCTTTTCCATGTACCCAAAATACACGCACGCTCACCTTTTGCAATGGAGATTCAAACAAACAAAAAGACACTTTTTGAGATAAGGAAAATTCATTGTTTTCACTCTTCAATATATTTGAATCATGTTTTTATATCACTAATCATCTATATCACAATTTTTAGTAGCTGATAATAATTGCTTTGTCTGGAGGTACTATAATGTTTTAACCATTTCCCACTGATTGATATTTAGAACTTTTTTCTATAGATAAGGTTTCAGTGAACCTGATTTACCTGTATCTTTATTTAAGTTTTTATCTAAATTCCAGTTAGTTAACATACGGTGTAATATTAGTTTTAGGTGTACAACATAGTGATTCAACACTTCCACAGGACGCTGGGTGCTCCTCACAACAAGGGCACTCCGTAATCCCCATCACCTATTCAACCCATCGCCCCACCACCTCCCCTACTTTACCTGTATCTTTAGATACTAGTCTGAAGATCTCCTTAGAATAAATCAGCGTTACTAGGTTAGAGTATGCACTTTTTGAGGTATAACTGACATATAACATTACATTAGTTTCAGGTACACAGTGTTACTGATTCAATATTTGTATATATTGCAAAATGAGTCCGGTTAACATCCATCACCACACATAGTTACAAAATAAGAAAAACTTAAACATGGTTTGGGAATTAGGGGATTTTTTAAAGACTGATTATTAACTTTTTAGGTGTGGAAATGGCATGATGGTTATGTATAACAATAAAGACCTTATCAAGTTGAAATATATGATATTCAGGAGTCTATTTTCCCTTTGTTACTCAAGGGAAATTCTAGCAGACTCCGTCATTCTCTGCCACTTACAGGTAACAGAAACTCCTATTACCTTAAGTCACAAAACACAACTGTGATTCTGAAAATGACATGAAAAGGTCAATATATCAATCGATACTTTAAGTAAGGCAAAAAAAAAAAAAAAAAAAGACTTCTTGCCCTACCCCACATGCCCAGCCAGGATCTATACAGGTGGCCACCGGCCTCTGTCTTCTCTACCCACATCCTGCCCCACTTGTTAGCTGCTCTTTCTCTCCCCTTCAGGGCTGGAACATGGGGAGAAAATGAAGTGACTGAGGCTGTCGCCTGCCCCCCAACATCCATTAGCCTCTTCCTCTTTACAAAAAGAATCCCAGTTTTAAGCTGGGCCCATTGCTGGCCCACAACAAAAAGGAATCTCCTGGCCTGGCTCAGGGCTAGGCGTGACCTTGTGACTGAACTCTGGTTAATGAGACGTAAGCGAAACGGTGAGTGGAGCGCTCTGAATGAATCCTCAAGAGATGGGGCAGACCTTTCCTCAGCACTTCCTCTCCCCCAGCTGCCTGCAGCTTCAGCAGCTCCCCCTGACCTTGAGCAAGAGGACGACATCAGGGCCCGGGGAGCAGTGAACCAGGAGGCTTGTTCCTGATAACCCTGTGGAGCCACCATCCCTTCCAGGAATCACCTGTTTTCTGACATATTCTTTGTAAGAGAGAAATAAACATCGATTTAGTGTTGCCACACTGTTCTTTCATTTATATATGCAGGCAAACGTACCCCTCACGAGTACAGAGGGCTTCACATTCTCTGGTCCAGTAGATACGTAAGCCCAACTCCCTGTCTCTTACGGATGGTTCTGTGGGTTCTCAAAATCCTGTGCTACGAGTGATGCATTCTGTCTGCCACCCCCACCCAGCCACTGAAATTCACTTGACAATCCCTCTGCTGACTGTGTCACTTGGACAGAGGCCCAACAGTCCCAGGCTGGCTCTCCTCCCCTGCGTGGGCCACATCTGGTCCATGAGAAGCATGCGCAATGGCTCCAACAAACTTGGCAGTGGGGGTAGCCCTATCGCAGCTGCTACCCACTCAACCACAACACCAAAACACCTCACCAGAGGCAGAGCCAGTCCACCGAGCTCCCAGTTCTCCAGCAACCTCTCTCTGAGCTTGGACTGAGGGTGCAGACCCCCAATTCATGCTTCTTCCAGGAAAGGGTGGGGGGTTGATACAGACTCACAGCAGTGGCTTCTCCAAATAAATCCCCTACGAGTCCTGTATCAATGCTTCTTATACCCTCCCAGTGAAGAACCCAGTGTTCAGATATTTCCTTTGAAAATGTCTACTTTGCTCTTTCTCACTACTTATTTTAGTAACTTCTATCTAGTATATCTTGAAGCATTAGTCAAACTTTCCACTTCAACTGCCTTTGACAAAAACAAGAAATTATGTGGGGATGCACATTTGCGGTAAAACCATAAAGAAAAGCAACGAAACAATTAATACAACATTTGGAAGAGCAGTTACCCCTGGGGGAGGGGTGGGGACAGGATGAAGGAAGGAAATATGACCACTAAGCACATGTGAGGGGCTTCAAAGGCAATGTTCTAGATGCTTATCTGGGTAGCTATTCACTTTATGATAGAAGTTAAAATGCACACACACATTACATTTACATATATTTATGCATAACCTATGAATGTAAAAGTAAACAAAAGAACAAAAACAAAATAACATCTAAACTCCATAGCAAAGTAATTTGGAAACAAAACTGCAGCCCGAGAATTAGGCCGTTAACCTAAAATGAAGCAATCTCATCAAAAAGTGACTTCTGCAAGTGGTTGAAAGATTTCCTCGAAGGATCAGAGTGTTGCTCTTAGCGGCTTCCATACTGGTGGTTAGTTCTGTGGCATAGACAATGACCTTGGCATCTCTATTCTACTTAGTCATCTGGATGACAGATAGGACACAATATTACAGAGCTGCTCACTGGACCTCAGATCTGTAAGTGGGAGAAAAAGTCTGCAAGCCCTCAGAGCTAGAGCAGAGTCCTGGCCAGAAATGCAAGTGAGCTGACCTCACTGGCAGACTCTACCTTGGCTATACCAATACCACCTGAGCAGTAGGGATGTTTTAGAGTCTTCTGAATTCCCTCCGCATGACTTTTGTGATAGCCAAATCAACTTTCTGATTATGATCTGGCTTCTCTGGAGCTTGTCTAAGGGAAAAGAGGGTGCTGATCTTGTAGATTTTACTGTTGTTATTAAGGCAATGTTAGCTTTATTATAACAATGACAGCTGATATTTCTTGTATGCTTATCCCACTTGATCCTTACAATAATCTTTTTTTTTTTTTAAGTTTATTTCTTTATTTTGAGAGAGAAAGTGTGAGTAGGGGCAGGGAGAGAGGGAGAAAAAGAAAATGCCAAGCAGGCTCCGAGCTGTCAGCATAGAGCCTGATGTGGGGCTCAAACTCATAAACCATGAGATCATGACCTGAGCCAAAGCTGGACGCTTAACTGACTGAGCCACCCAGGCACCGTTCTTACAATAATTGTAATCCTAGTGAGAGGTAGCATGAGAAAGTAACAAAGAGCAACAGACACCAAGATTCAAACCCCAACTCTGACCCTTAGCTGTGTAACCTTGAGCAATACATTGAAATTCTGTGGACCTCAGTCTCCTCATCTGTCAAGTGGGAGTAGTGGCAGTGCCCACCTCATAGCACTGTTGTGAGCATTACATGAGTGAATATACCTAAAGCACTGAGACAGAAGCTGTCACGTAGTGAGTACAATATAAATGTTTGCTATTATTCCCATGTTATAGACAAAACTAGTGAGGCTCAGGGTGGTAAAGCAACTTGCCTAAATTCGACCACTAGTACATGGCAGCTGGTCTAACCCAAACACGTCAGGCTTCAGAGCCCCTGTGCTTAACCACCATGCTTGTCATTAACCATTATCAAAATAATGTGTCAAAAGGAAAATTAACCCCTGGGCCTTCTAGGTTCTCTACCTTGGGGCGTGGTGGTTAGATGACCTACTCAGGGCCTGATAATGGCCACTGCAGGCTGAAAACGGCAGGCTCTGGGCCTTTGGAAACGGAGGGCCTGACTCTCCAGCTGAGCCCTTGGACAGACAGCCTTTCCCTGGATGTCTCAGGACAGCTGTCTGCTATCCTGCCTGGTGCCCCACCCAGTTCTGAGAGTCTCAAAGGCAGGCACGGGCTCTGAGTTCCCAGCTTCTAGCAATATGCCAATTAGCAAACACAAAAGAAATCCTTCTGCAACCCAAGACAGACTCAGATTTTAGCATCTCTGTCTTCAGCCAGTTGTAAAGCAGCAGGCTTTCCTTCAAAACTTTTCTAACCTACCCAGGCCAAGGCTTCCCCTACCTGTAAAGAGTCTGGGAAATGGGAAATGGTCCAGACTTCAGCATCTGCCAAGGGTCCCCAGCTGTCCTGAGGAGGAAGTGCAGTGGAACAGGACCCCAGGTCCACACCTGCTGCAGATACCCTTGTGACTTTGGCTGAGCCACTTTGCCTCTCTGGGAATCAGAAATTTAGATCAGGAAATCTGTAAGTTCCCTTCCATTCTTTGATCTCTGTATCCAAATTTTAATCCAGAGCCAAACATCATTCTGTTTGACTATATTCAAAAACAACTCAAAATGAATTCCCATATGAGGAGATACTTAGACTGCTTTCCACAATGCATAAATAGAAAGTAATGCCACAGGGTGCCTGGGTGGCTCAGTCAGTTAAGCATCTGACTTCAGCTCAAGTCATGATTTCATGGTTCATGAGTTCAAGTCCCACATTGGGTGAGCTCAAGCCCCGCTTCAGACAAGCTTGTGCCCTGCTTCAGATGAACACAACCCTGCTTAGGGTGAACCCCGCTTCTCTCTCGCTCTCTCGCTCTCTCCCCCTTTCTCTCCATCCTTGCTCACTTGTGCCTTTTGGAAGGAAGGAAGGAAGGAAGGAAGGAAGGAAGGAAGGAAGGAAGGAAGGAAGGAAGGGCACTTGGGTGATTCAGTCAGTTGAGCATCTGGCTTTAGCTCAGTTCAATGATCTCGCAGTTCATGGGTCTGAGCCTCCCGTCGGGCTCTGTGCTGACAGCTCAGAGCCTGGAGCCTGCTTCAGATTCTGTGTCTCCCTCTCTCTCTGCCCCTCCCTGACTCGCACTCTGTGTCTCCCTCTCTCAAAAATAAAACAAACATTAAAAATTGTTTTTAGAAAGGAAGGAAGTTAGGAAGGAAGGAAGCAAGCAAGCAAGCAAGCAAGCAAGGCCATTGCTGCTTGGACTTATAAAGGGATAAAGGCACTTTTAAAAACCCCAACACGAGCTGCTGGGACCACTGAGAGGGAAAACCTATTAGCCTGATGACATAATCATATAGAACTTATGGCTTGAAAGCTCTTCTTGAAAATAACAAGTGATAAAGTGGGCCTGTTCCTAACTGGTTTGTGCCAATTAGCCCCAGATCACACATGTGAGTGTGTGTGCACCTGTGTGTTCGTGCATGCCCATAGCAGACTGCAGACTTCTTTTTAGAAATTTAAATAAGAAATAAGAAAGTACTATGGGCATCTGGATGGCTCAGCCAGTTAAGTATCCGACTTCAGCTCAGGTCATGATCTCACAGTTCATGGGTTTAAGCCCCATATTGGACTCTGTGCTGACAGTTCAGAGCCTGGAGCCTGCTTCGGATTCTGTGTCTCCCTCTCTCTCTGCCCCTCCCCCCACTCATGCTCGCTCGCTCTCTCTGTCTGAAAAATAAATATTTTTAAAATTTTTAATAAATTTTTTAAAAAGAAAGTACTATGAATACCTAAAAAAAGACATCTATCATAGTAGTTGTCTCAAAACGATGCTAGATAACTTATCAAAGATACCAGAGTGGTTAATCATTTTATTTTGGGGCCTCGTATACTTGCTATTAAGTCCACGATACAAATCCATTTCTGAGGTAGACCGCACAAATAAGTTCACGAGGACTGTAATGGATCACCACGTGGACCTGTAAGTGATAGTGGCTTATCAAAAATTCTTCTTTTTGCCAGTAGTATATGTGTAAAATACAACGACTTACTGACAGGCTTTCTCTTCATCCAAACATCATCGTAACCTATGTTTTTATCCTTTAAAGTTATTTTAAGATTCTTTAATTTAGTAAAATTAATTTTCAGCAGATGTAGCTGTTCAGAAGCCTGATACCTGCAAAATACAAACTATAGATAATAAATATCTCCATTCATTTTTAAAAGGTTTCATAATCTTTGTAGCACGACCCTTCTTAATGGCCCAACAGTGCCGAACCTCTCATCAAACTTTCAGGCACTATATTTGGTATGCCAGACTCTGATAGGAGGGGGGAAAAAATAGATAAATGATCCAGGAAGCTGAGGTATGTCGTAGGTAATGACCAGCCCATTATTCTGAATGATAATGCCAAGCTTGCACTGAACACTTTGCCTAATTAGACTTCACACAAGGGGAAAAATGCTTTAATATTTAACAAGTATAATGGTGTAATCAATGTACACAAATCAGACCTGATAAGGAATATTGCTTATTAAAGAGAGAGACAGATGGCTCCAGGAAAGGTACAATCATTAAATGTAAAATCTCACAGGCTCCAACTGTGAACACCAGCCACATACTTTCAAATTACCACTCCAGCCCCAAACGCTATGCATTATTTAGTTCCGTCCTCTTGCTTATAGATACACCCACGCCATAGATTTAATAAAAAAAAAAAACTTGGTTCAAAAACTCCTCTCTGCTGTTTCTCAAAGCCATCTTTTCTTAACCACTTTTGCTGCTGTCAAAAATCCCACTGAGTCAAGATGTCCAACATCTCTGTTAAAATCTTTTCAGTGAGATAATTAGTCCTCCTTTTTATTACCTCCAAGAACACTTAATGTGTTGGAAGCCTTCCTGACTCTATTAAATCCACCTAGCCTGCCACGAGATTATGAACACATAATTTGTTTATAGGGAGCTTTTAAGAAAACACGAAGTAAGCAAACAGTACGCAAGCATATAGTTAAAAAACAGGCACCCTTACGAACTGCAAATTATAGTAAGAGATTTCTGAGGGTGGGTTATCTGTTTGGTGTCTCTAAGATCAGCTTTGCATGCAGAAACCAAGCTCCTGGAAGGTAACATGCCCATTCATGAACCCAGGTGTTTGCTAAGACTTTTAAATTGCTGCATTGGTTAATTCCCTGAGTACTTATAGAGAACCTATTGTGCCTTCACACTGTGCTACACACTCCTTGGAATGTATGGAAAACTGTGTAAACTACGGTCCTGATGCTCCAGGAGTCTACAGACTTGTCCAAGGAGGGCATAAAAGCAGCTACAGGGCCCACCACCGTGTGAGGTCTGGTACCTCGGGAGGTACTACGACAGCCTTGGGAGAAGGACCTTTCACGGCAAACAGATCTGTGTTCAAGTGCTGGTTCTGCCTGTCATAGTCGTCTGACCCAGCCAACGTATTTCCTCTATAGAAATCCCAGTCCTTCAAATGTTTTTGTGTGGGTTTTTAAAAAATTCCACAAATAAAAGGCCTCAAATGGTGTTTAGCACGTAGGTTTCTTCCAAAGCTTCTGCCATTTCTGAATTACCCAGATAAAATGGATCTCATTTTAATTGAAAAACCAATTATTCAATCCCGGACTCAGCTGCAGTGATACCCATATCCACATCTTCTCTCTCCTTGGCACAAACAATCCCATTTTTTTTTTAATTTTTTTTAATGTTTTATTTATTTCTAGGAGAGAGAGAGAGAGAGAGAGACAGCGTGAGCAGGGGAGGGTCAGAGAGAGAGAGTCACAGACTCTGAAACAGGCTCCAGGCTCTGAGCTGGCAGTCAGCACACAGCCGGACGCGGGGCTCGAACCCACAAACCGCGAGATCATGACCTGAGCGAAAGTCGGACGCTTAACCGACTAAGCCACCCGGGCGCCCCCAAACAATCCCATTTTTTATTTGTGTCCCCAAACTCCTCCAGAACTATTCTGAGTGTTTCCAGAAAGGTCATGGATTTGAAGTGCAGAGAACAAAAGATTTCAAATTTTAATCTAGCTAGATGTGTATAGATGAAGCTGAGAGCATTTAGAGTCAGTTTGGTTCATGAAGCTTATTGATATTATTTCCATTTGTGATGTTGTAGAGTCAACAGGAAATAAATTCGTGTGGCCTCGCAGTGGGCACTAAGAGCTTACTATCCCCAGGGAAGTTGTTCCACATGTCATTAAGCCATAGCTTGAGGATAGATTCCCTTCTTTGTATTACACTGTACTGTGAGCTCTGTGAGGTCAGAAACCCATCTTTTCATCTCTGTATCTCCAGCCCTGAGCACATTGCCAAGCACACAGTAGGAGTTCCACAACCAGATTCTAAACTTGAGAATGGGCAGGTGGGATCATTGTAGGAGCACCTAAAATTACCCTCCAGCTGGCCATGGTACCTAATGATGAATGCATGATGGAAACAAGGCACCTGAGTTCCATTCCTAACAACATCATTCAACAAAGTAGCTGGGTTTCCTGGATAAGTCACTTCACCTCTCTGGGCTTCTTTCTGTTCCTTGGAGATAGTCTAAATGATCTCTAACATGCTATTATTTTTGCAAAAATATTGATGTTACACCAAATGATCTCAGAGATGACATTATTTCTGATGTATTTTTGTTAACCAATGGCTCCCCTATTACGTCTAACTCCAGCAAGTCATGAACAAGACTATGAAATGAAGTCTACAAATCCTCCAGGGCCCACATGTCCCTTTCAAATATATAGTGTTGCCATTTCAAAGATTTTTAGTTCATCTAGACAAAATAAATTAACATGGCCAGCTTTATGAAAAGCTACTCCATTTATTCTTTGACTCTCATTCCTAAATGATTAAGAGCAGCAGTAATACCTGTCCATTTCACACTGGCATGACATTGGCCCCAAGAATAAGCAAACAGTCACTTATGGAGACCAGGGAAAGGAATCTAAAGCAGCAGGTTCCTCCCATGCATCTTCACCCTAAGCTGGACCATCTCCACAAGCTGAACAAACACCCCCTCATGCTTTCAGGCAATGAGAAGTTTATGTAAAGAACCCAAACCCACCACACCTGCCCCCATTCCAGTGAAAAGTATAAACACTCACTAGCCATCAATGATATTCATCATCCTCAAAGGATGGAAAAGAAAGCACAGTCCAGGTAGTCAGTGAGCAAATAATTTCCACAGTTGGTTCCTGAAGCCACTGTGTTGAGTGAGAGAGAACTTAAAAAGCTTATAATTCCTGCAACTACTCCCACCTCATTTCTCCCAGAACATGAGCATGAAGATACCTGCCCTGCATAAAGGGTCTAAAGAAATATTCTCACGGCCTCCGTTATCCACACTAACGATGACCCAGATATTGGTCCAGACTCATTCTCAGAGGCAGACAAAAATGTAATTCCAGTAATACTGGATCAATGTTCTTGTATTCCCAAGTATAGCATGGAAAACATCCTCAGGATTTTTAATTAGTTAAGTGAACAATATATACTCTCTACAAAAAAATAAATAAAAAACATTTCTGAGACAACTCAAGACCCAAAATGTTGAACCAGCTTACTTGATCCAACAAAATTACTAGTTTTATGCTCAGATTTTGGCTTCAACCACCATTTGGATTGATGAATCCATTCACAGTCCATAAATTTCATTGCTTTGCATTCAAATGGCCCCTGGGCCTCAATGAGTAAATTCCTACTTTAGGGATTAAGAATGCGTTCATAGCCACAGAGTGAGTCAGCTCTGGAACGCTTCCTCCACTAATCTAGTCTCCTTCTGGAGCAACTTGTCGACACCTCCATCTGGAAGAGAGATACATACATATACACATTCCTCAAACTGAGCTCACTCGGTTATTCAGGCCCAGAAATCTATGGGCCATGAGTTTAGTGAAGAAAAAAAAAAAAAAAAAAANCATCACATCTTCTCTGATTCTGTTAAGACTAGTGACTGGGGGCACCTGGGTGGCTCAGTTAGTTAAGGGTCCAACTCTTGATTTCGGCTTAGGGCATGATCTTGAGGTTTGTGAGTTCAAGCCCCACATTAGGCTCTGAGCTGAGAGTGCAGGGCTTGCTTGAAATTCTCTCTCTCTCCCCCTCAGCCCCTCCCTTGCTCGCTCTCTCATGTTCTTTCTCTCTCTCTCTCCCAAAATAAATAAATAAACATTTAAAAAACTAGTGATTACATTGGCCCCACCCAGATAATCCAGAATAATCTCCCCATCTCAAGGTCCTTAATCCCAATCACATACCCAAAACTCTTTTTGCAGGTAACATACTCAGATTCCAGAATGTGGCCATCTTTGAGAAGCCATTATTCTGCCTACCAGAATTTTTTTTTCAAAAGGGAAGATGACAATTTTTACTGTTATTACAAAAGCAGTATTTTTAACTTCAGTCATTTGAGTAATTGCAAGAGCAACTATGGCCTTAATCCTCACACAGGAACCAAGGCAGGCACAGTAGCTACAAATCATAAGAAAAATGTTTCTTTACCTTGGATCCCCCAGTTCCTACCTAGAGCATTCTGCCATGCTTTGGAATTAGGTTAAAAAGCCCAGGAGACCTTCTCCATTCCCTTGAATTCTGTTTTTTTAAAACAGAACTAGAGGGACGCCTGAATGGCTCAGTCAGTTAAGCATCCAACCTTGGCTCAGGTCATGATCTCACTGTTTGTGGGTTCGAGCCTCCACGTCGGGCTCTGTGCTGACAGCACGGAGCCTGGAGCCTGCTTCGGATTCTGTGTCTCCCTCTCTCTCTGCCCCTCCCTCACTCACAGTCTGTCTGTCTCTCTCTCTCTCTCAAAAAAAAAATAAATAAACATTTAAAAATTTTTTTTAAAAAATGAGAACCAGGTATTGATCTACGCTGTCTAGTAAAAACAAGTCACTAAATCTGACCTGAGAGGATAAGTAATCTAATATAATAATAATAATAAATAAGGGTTGATAAAATGCAATGAACATTCAAGGAGTTCCAAACAAGGCACAAATATAAGTCTATTTTTCTCAGGTGTCCCAGGTTCCACAGCCTTGTGGGCTCCACTTCAGACACATTACGTGCTCTGTGTATCATGCTTACATGACATGACCTTTCAGGGAGGTGAGAGGTTGGCATGGGAGGAGGGTCAAGTAGGAAGGAGGGTACCCTATATTCCCTTTATTCAGAGCACCACGCCCACCCTCTGCGAACAGCTTTACCCAAAGCCTCTCTCCAACCCCCACTGACTCTGACAGGACTTCATCATGGTCGTCGACACACAAATTCCAATCTTGCGTTTGCCTACCCCTCCATCTCATGACTGCTGCTGTTTAACTTGACCCTGATTTCATTCTTACCCAACAAGCTACGTCAGATCGATTAAACAGAGTTTTCCCTGGACAATCTGAGTAACTGCCCATCTCTAGAAGGGTGGAGAATTCCAAGGCACTAATCTTTTTGGCAAGCATCTCACCAGTGCAGCATACCCTCCACACTAGGGTGTGGTTCTGGAAAGCACAGCGATCAGAATCACTGCCTGTTGGCTGCCCAAGAAATTAGAGGGTCTCCAGCATGGTTCCAGAAGGCATCTAGATAAATAAGACAGAGGCCAAGACAAGCCACCAAAAATCTGAATTTTTGCACGACTCTGTAGCCATTAGGGAGTCATGGGGCCTTGAATTTCTTGACAAAATACTGGTAATCCTGCCTGAATTGCCTATATATTAGAAAGCATATGAACTCCACATGTTTGGATTTTTTTTAATATTATAAATAGTTACAAACTTCAAGTGAAAATTAAATTTTAATGCAACAATATTCAAGACCTTTAATAAATGAAATTGCCCTATGGTCCAAAAATGATGCACAATTTTAAAAAAGGTATTTAAGACACAAAAAATTGTAAACTGCCTTAATAACTAAGGAACATTCATATAATCTAGTAATATCCAGCTACTTCTGTAAAATGGAAATAATACTTGTTTTTAGAATGGGTATAAAATGTAACAATATGTAAAATATATCATGAGACAATGGAAGGAACATATGTCAAATGTTGGCAGAGATTCCCTCTGGAGAACAAGTATGTCAGTTTGAGATCTTTAGTTGCAAACAAGAGGGAGCAATTCTGACTAACTTAAACAAAAGGGGTTTTATTACAATTCTGGGAGCTCAGGGGACTGAAAGCTTGAACCCCAAGCTTGTAAATAAGTGAGAACAAAGGCAGCCTGTAGACATAGGTGGCACATTGAGGAATGTCCTCACATAGGAAGGCCGATCCAGTGCCAATACCAGGGATAAATGAGCTCCAGCATTTTTAATTTCCTTGTCACTCTCCTCAAATCATTGGAAAGGAAGGTTCTATTAACCGAACATGGGTCACACACCCACCCCCAGAGCTAAGGGAAGGCAAGGCACCTGCCTTTCAACCCCACCAGACACCATCCTAAGGGGAGAGATGTAATCCCCCAAAGGCAACCAAAGGGCTTATGGGAAGGAATGGATGATGGACAGTTTAAAATAAAAAGTTCACTTCAGTGGAAATAGGAGTGACTTTTTTGTCCTTTTTAAATATTTCCTTTACTTGCCTGGTTTCTGATAGTGATGATATGTTATTTATCAAGATAATTATGTTCTTTTTTTACACACATGGTGGAGACTCCCGGTTGCCCGTCAAACTTAACTCTCCTCTTTTTCCTAAAACCATGGCTTTATTACATTTCCCATATTTCTCCGCAAGTAGGCGTGGCCATGTGACCAAAGTAGGTGTGACTAAGTTCTCTTCAAGAGGAAGGTGTGCGGAAGTGTGGCACACCACACCTGGGCCTCGGAGGCCTTCGGGCAGAAAGCAGGCCGGCCACCTCCACGCTTTCCTCCCCTTCCCAATGGGTCAAATATGAGCATGGCCACCACCCAGCTCCTACCATACAGATGACAAGCTCCCTAAGATGATGCAGCAATGACTTGGAAAGAATCTGAGGTCTTTGAAAGACTCCATGAGGCAAAACTGCCCTGCTCACCTGGAATGCTCCCCTCGGGCCACATGAGAGGGAAAAAAACCTCTATTTCCTTCAGTTACTAAAATTAATGTTGAGTCCCTTTGTTGTAACCTCCTAGCCTTATCCTAATTAACACAGTGGAAGCAAGATGTCATGATGAGGGTGACAGCAATTCTACTAGTTACATTCTAACATGCTGTGTCAAGTAGTGAGTAAAGTCTACACTCAGGATAGGCTGCCAGAGCTTAAACCCGGACTCTACCACCAACTAGGGGCATGGCCTGAGTGAGTTATTTAGCCATTTGTTGCCGCAGTTTCCTCATCTGTAAAATGGAGCTAATGTGGTGCCTCTCTGAGAAGATTGCTATAAGGATTAAGGGAATTAGTCTATGTAAAACACAATAGTGACCAGCACCAAGGTACCACTAGTATCATTTCCTCGTTATTTCAAGAAGTGGTTTCATTTTTTACAGTTGTATTTCAGCTATTTGACTCAGAAAAAAATTAGCACATCTACAAGTCAGCCCTAAAAATAAAAAGTGAACAAGGACGGAGGCTAAAATATCAAGCATTCTTTCTTTGTATAATAAGAATTATTGTACTATAGGGAGAATGAACTGTTTAAGAAACCCAAAGAAATGCCTAAGCACATTGGTGTGAGCTGAAGGTAGAGATTTATTCAAAATTCTTCTGTTTCAGGGTTCTGGGAGGTTAAGTCAAACTCTTCATCTTATTTGCACAGACTCATTCTAATCTGAGCACACACACATACACACCCTCATTGATTTAGAGGCCACATGCGCACTCTACATTTCAGCCTACGATTTATGCAGTTGTGGAATAAAGTGCTATTCATTCAATGAAGGGCCACGCTCCTGCGGCATAAAAAGGTGGCTTGTTAATTCATTTCTCAAGTTTTAATACTTTCTTACAATTTCTACCAAAAATTCTGGAATGTTTTTAGGTGTATATTACCGCCCTGTGGAAAAAATTAACCCTTTCCTTGATCCCAGGAGACTTAACTGACATTTAGCCAAGGACTTTCAAGAAGGTGAAAGGAAAGATTAAAATAAAATTGTCCTTCAAGCAAGTAGCCAGGTTTCTAAGGAGCTAGGGGTTATAAATGTCACGTTACTAAATGAGTTTACTAAGGAAAACTTTTTAACTGCTCCCTTTCTTCTTTTCTTTTTTAAGCTGAGTATATTTCCCCAAGGCAATTAACACAAATTTCCTCTGTTCCTTTTTACAAATTATCTCATGGATGTTTCCATCACGGTATAAGCCAGTTAAATTTGACCTATGGGATTCAACTAAGTGTGAGTTGAAATGTTCCACCGTCACAAAGAAGGAAAGTAATAATGCACACGCTCCGAAAACTGTAGGTGTTGAACCAAGGGGGTTAAATGCACAGAATAACACATAGAGTTGAGGAGTCGCCAGTCATTTATGCACGTGCATGTGGCCTGCTTGCTGGTCACATCACAGGGTGCATATATCCTGCTTATGTGCAAACCAGCACCCATTCCTACCCACTGTTCTTCATGCTTCCAAGGGGCGGAAGTTAGGACCAATGGGTAGAAACTGTAGAGTACACATGGAAAACTTTCAAGTTGAACCACCCAGATTCAGAATGGACTCCTTGTAAAGCAGGGATCTGCTGTCCCCAGAAGTATTCAAACAGACTGGACAACCCAGGGTGCTATAGAGAGGCTTCAGTATCACAGGGCCAGCTAGAAGATACAGGTTCCTCTCAACCTAGAGGAATAGGGCCTTACCAGGCCAAACCGAAAGGCAATTTAACACTGCTTTTCTCCTCAGCCAGTCAGCCCAGGGGCAGCCCACTGCAGGAGAATGTGACAGGAACACCTTTACCCCCTTCTTGCCTTCTGCCCTGACCACACAGAGTAGGGTGAGCCCACACTACCAGTGCGTGAAGGGTCTCTGGGCTCACTTCTGAGAGGCCCTCCACAGCAGAGAGGAAGAAGAGCTGAGCAGTGTCCCGCACAGAAGTCCCCACTGTTCTGCACTGGGGAAGTGCCACTTTTTGTGAGGAGGCCTCATTTTCATCCCTCTGACACGCTCAGCTTCATAGAGGGAGCTCAGATGACATGAGCAGGACTGGGGCACTGATGTCACTGCCATCCCCGGTGTGCAGAGGGCGAAACCTTAGGTTGGGTGTGCTCGTGAAGCCCACCAGACTGAAGACCTCTTAGGTAAACCTTCCCCAAGGTTCCTGATGGTGGCCACGGAATATTTAGAGATGCCCCCACCTACAACCATCTCTATGATGCACCTTAACTGCATCAGGTATAGAAAAGCAGAAAGCCCCTTCCTTGAGAAATGCACAGCCAAAGTCACACTTAAAGTCATCACACACCTTCGTCAGACCCACAGTGTCACCATTCCCACATCTGAATGCTCCAAGCCAACGAGAGGATTATCAAGAGCCAGGACAGACCTAGCAGATCACGTGACATGCAGCTCCCAGCACAACCCCCAGCAGGCCCTGGAGGGGTTTGAAAATGCAGTCACTAAGAGAATTTGCAAAGTGGAGGACTTCCAATCAAATTGCTAATAGGGAAACTGCTTATGCTAGATGACCGAAAATGTTTTGCATTGTTAAATGTTTATTATGTCCCTGCTGAGGCTGGAATTACAATGTCGAAGTGGGCTGCTGTTCTGAATGGACTTTACCCAATAAAAAAGGGGAATGGGGAAATGAGAAAAAAGTGGACCACCATAAGGTGGACCCACAGGAAGGAAAAACTAGGTCATTGCTCTGAGCTGTCAGCTCTGTCCTTGCGGTAGAGCCTCGGACATGGGCCCACCTGGCAGCTGTCCCTCCCAGGCCCATCCAGTGCCTAGAGCAGCATCGACTCCTGGGTAAGAGGGAGAGCCCACAGGGCTGCGGAAGGTTCAGACAGTCTCTGATCTTCCCTCTGACTGTATTCCTAAAGCAGCATGTGCTTTAAATTGCTGGTACTGATTTGTCAATAACACTGACATAACTCTTGGGTTCCATCATTCCAATCATCTTGCAAACTAGACTCCAACTGCCACCGGTCAGAACTTCCTTGCTAACTGGGAACCTCAGTTCACAATCTGGCTGAAAACAGCTCTCAGGCACCACACTCAGACAGCCTGGAACCTGCCTCCCGCATTCCTTATGCCAACCCGGCCATGTTCTGAAGCTTGGGGGACTTTGAACGGACACCCCTGGGTGGAAGAGGGGAAACACATGGGAACACCAGGGAACTAATCTCGCCACAGGTCCACAGTGAGAGTAGGGGGAAGCCTCCCTTAAAGAAAGGGAATTATGAGCTCTAACGATGGAGGTTTGTGACATACCATTTTACAACTTAAAGACCTGAGAATCTGTGATGCCACCTTTCCATACAAAATTGCATCAAGGCTAGATAGAACACAGTGCCTCAGAGTAACTCGTAATAAAGATAAGCTCCTGGGGGCATCTGGGTGGCTCAGTCAGTTAAGTGTGCAAAGTCAGCTCAGGTCATGATCTTCTGGTTCATGAGTTTGAGCTCTGCTCACACTGTCTGTCTCTGTCTCTGTCTCTCTCTCTCTCAAAAATAAACAAACATTTTTTTTAAAAAAAAAAGCTCCTGAAAGAGTTCTGGAGATGGTGGTGGTGACAACGATGTGAATGTACTTAATGCCACTGAACTATACACTTAAAAATGGTTAAGACAGTCAATTTTTTGTCATGTATCTTTTACAATTTAAAAACANTAGATAGAACACAGTGCCTCAGAGTAACTCGTAATAAAGATAAGCTCCTGGGGGCATCTGGGTGGCTCAGTCAGTTAAGTGTGCAAAGTCAGCTCAGGTCATGATCTTCTGGTTCATGAGTTTGAGCTCCGCTCACACTATCTGTCTGTCTCTGTCTCTCTCTCTCTCAAAAATAAACAAACATTTTTTTTAAAAAAAAAAGCTCCTGAAAGAGTTCTGGAGATGGTGGTGGTGACAACGATGTGAATGTACTTAATGCCACTGAACTATACACTTAAAAATGGTTAAGACAGTCAATTTTTTGTCATGTATCTTTTACAATTTAAAAACAAAAAGCTCTTGCTTAGGCTTTTTTTTTTAAGTTTATTTATTCTGAGAGAGACAGCATGAGTGGGGGAGGGGCAGAGAGCGGGTGAGAGAGAATCCCAAGCAGGTTCCCCACCACCACCATCAGCACAGAGCCCCTTGCAGGGCTGGAACTCACAAACCCGGGAGATCATGACCTGAGCTGAGATCAGGAGTCAGACACTTAACCAACCGAACCACCCAGACGCCCCTAGGCTTTAAACTGTGATCACCAACAACAGATATTTGTTTGTCAGCATTGTCTATAATTTTATAGTAAGAACTTTTTTTAAATTGTCGCCATGGTTAATAGTTCAGAAAATAAATTAAAACATTGCATTGAATAATAACCAAGTTGTCAGTCCATGCTGCAGCATTTCAATTATGTGCGGCATTAGAGCCTGATCTCCATAAGGCACTGACAGCCTACAGAAAACAAGATCATTTCATTTCAAAGTACCATTTGCCAAACCCTTCCTTACAATCAATTCTAACTCTTCCAAGCTAAGAACATCAGGTAAAGTAAGCTAATGTTGTGGTCTGGATCAATCCAGCTTTCATCAGATCTCTTCTTTTTATAGAAATTAGTGTGCTAAAAATGGCATGTTTTCAAACAAACAAACATAATGGCTAATCATATCTCCCTACTGTCTTTGATGGATACATGAACTAACAAGAAACATCTGCACTCAAAATCACTATGTTTTAATTTCCTGAAATAAAATAGCAGAGTTTTTAACAGTGTTTCCACAGGATACACCAATTTAAGATCAAGAATTGTCTATTGTGGTTAATTCTATTTATCAGCTGCCATAAAACATGTATCCGAATTAGTTGCTGTGCTCAAGTACCAACTCTTGAAAACTAGGACATAAAAAACAAAGTCTGACTTGCCAGTAGTTGACCTTTCACTCAGATATTAAATTGCCCCAACCCTGAAATTAGAATAAAAAGCAGCTGTGCTTTTATATGGCTTTCCTCCAGCATCAGAACACTGCAGGGCACAGAGCAAAGGCTCAATGAGCATGTGTTAAAGTTTATTCATAAACAACAAAAATAACATCAAGGTTCAAAAGTTTACAATGTATACCAAAAGCAAGAAGTACCACAGACACTTTACTTTTGGCAATAGATCAAGTTGCAAGAAAGTTACATATGTGGATCGTTACCATTCACGTCATTTCCAAATACACTACCTCGCTATGTGAACTGCTATCTGTATAATCCCGCACTACTGCATCCTACGAAGCCAAGTTTGGCGACTGTTTTGTCAGAATGTGAAAATGTTCCTAATTTATTTGGTAACTGTGATGATACTGGATTTGTTGTTGTTCTTGTTCTTTCTAAAAGAAGGACATGTAGATATCTCAAATTCATTTTGGAAGTATTAAGCGGACAAAATATAAAGTGAAGCACCTGTACTTTCAAACGATTGTATTTTTTCACCAGCCCTTTATACCGAATGTTGGGGAAGGGGACAGCGGTGAAAGAGGATTTCTAAGGCTTACTCACAGAATTTGATAAAAAGTAGAACATGTGGACAGAATTGGGGCGAACAAGGCAGTAAATCAACCTATCAAACCCATTGTTCTGTTTCTTTTGTTTTATAGTCAGTGCTTTATATGGAAGGCGTCCAGTAATTTCAACTTAAATTAAAACAAAATCCTACCCATATATTCTAAATACACATTTTTATAAAGTGCTCTTGTCAAACATGTTCCCTGTGCTTATGTTACCATTACAAAATCACATCCAGAGCCCATGCTCTACCAATGGTCAGTGTGAAATTCTATTTAAGCATAAAATAGATTCCATTATTTCTCACTCCAAAGACCTGTACTTTCCATGAGTAAGAATAAATCAGTTTCCTGGCCAGGATAACCACCAAGTCAAACTCCGCTGTCTCAAGCCTTCTGCTTTAGGACTCAGCAGCTGTGTGACACATGAAGGTTCATGTCCATATGGATTATCAGAAACCTCTTCCACAGTTCCTAAAATTACAGAATTTTCACCTGAGGGTAAGAGAAGCGATGCACAAGGCACCGCGTGTGCTAAGAGGTTTAGGTCCCCGTGCTGATAGAGGAACTCATCTATGTGCTAATGTATGCATCCTTTTCCATGTACCCAAAATACACGCACGCTCACCTTTTGCAATGGAGATTCAAACAAACAAAAAGACACTTTTTGAGATAAGGAAAATTCATTGTTTTCACTCTTCAATATATTTGAATCATGTTTTTATATCACTAATCATCTATATCACAATTTTTAGTAGCTGATAATAATTGCTTTGTCTGGAGGTACTATAATGTTTTAACCATTTCCCACTGATTGATATTTAGAACTTTTTTCTATAGATAAGGTTTCAGTGAACCTGATTTACCTGTATCTTTATTTAAGTTTTTATCTAAATTCCAGTTAGTTAACATACGGTGTAATATTAGTTTTAGGTGTACAACATAGTGATTCAACACTTCCACAGGACGCTGGGTGCTCCTCACAACAAGGGCACTCCGTAATCCCCATCACCTATTCAACCCATCGCCCCACCACCTCCCCTACTTTACCTGTATCTTTAGATACTAGTCTGAAGATCTCCTTAGAATAAATCAGCGTTACTAGGTTAGAGTATGCACTTTTTGAGGTATAACTGACATATAACATTACATTAGTTTCAGGTACACAGTGTTACTGATTCAATATTTGTATATATTGCAAAATGAGTCCGGTTAACATCCATCACCACACATAGTTACAAAATAAGAAAAACTTAAACATGGTTTGGGAATTAGGGGATTTTTTAAAGACTGATTATTAACTTTTTAGGTGTGGAAATGGCATGATGGTTATGTATAACAATAAAGACCTTATCAAGTTGAAATATATGATATTCAGGAGTCTATTTTCCCTTTGTTACTCAAGGGAAATTCTAGCAGACTCCGTCATTCTCTGCCACTTACAGGTAACAGAAACTCCTATTACCTTAAGTCACAAAACACAACTGTGATTCTGAAAATGACATGAAAAGGTCAATATATCAATCGATACTTTAAGTAAGGCAAAAAAAAAAAAAAAAAGACTTCTTGCCCTACCCCACATGCCCAGCCAGGATCTATACAGGTGGCCACCGGCCTCTGTCTTCTCTACCCACATCCTGCCCCACTTGTTAGCTGCTCTTTCTCTCCCCTTCAGGGCTGGAACATGGGGAGAAAATGAAGTGACTGAGGCTGTCGCCTGCCCCCCAACATCCATTAGCCTCTTCCTCTTTACAAAAAGAATCCCAGTTTTAAGCTGGGCCCATTGCTGGCCCACAACAAAAAGGAATCTCCTGGCCTGGCTCAGGGCTAGGCGTGACCTTGTGACTGAACTCTGGTTAATGAGACGTAAGCGAAACGGTGAGTGGAGCGCTCTGAATGAATCCTCAAGAGATGGGGCAGACCTTTCCTCAGCACTTCCTCTCCCCCAGCTGCCTGCAGCTTCAGCAGCTCCCCCTGACCTTGAGCAAGAGGACGACATCAGGGCCCGGGGAGCAGTGAACCAGGAGGCTTGTTCCTGATAACCCTGTGGAGCCACCATCCCTTCCAGGAATCACCTGTTTTCTGACATATTCTTTGTAAGAGAGAAATAAACATCGATTTAGTGTTGCCACACTGTTCTTTCATTTATATATGCAGGCAAACGTACCCCTCACGAGTACAGAGGGCTTCACATTCTCTGGTCCAGTAGATACGTAAGCCCAACTCCCTGTCTCTTACGGATGGTTCTGTGGGTTCTCAAAATCCTGTGCTACGAGTGATGCATTCTGTCTGCCACCCCCACCCAGCCACTGAAATTCACTTGACAATCCCTCTGCTGACTGTGTCACTTGGACAGAGGCCCAACAGTCCCAGGCTGGCTCTCCTCCCCTGCGTGGGCCACATCTGGTCCATGAGAAGCATGCGCAATGGCTCCAACAAACTTGGCAGTGGGGGTAGCCCTATCGCAGCTGCTACCCACTCAACCACAACACCAAAACACCTCACCAGAGGCAGAGCCAGTCCACCGAGCTCCCAGTTCTCCAGCAACCTCTCTCTGAGCTTGGACTGAGGGTGCAGACCCCCAATTCATGCTTCTTCCAGGAAAGGGTGGGGGGTTGATACAGACTCACAGCAGTGGCTTCTCCAAATAAATCCCCTACGAGTCCTGTATCAATGCTTCTTATACCCTCCCAGTGAAGAACCCAGTGTTCAGATATTTCCTTTGAAAATGTCTACTTTGCTCTTTCTCACTACTTATTTTAGTAACTTCTATCTAGTATATCTTGAAGCATTAGTCAAACTTTCCACTTCAACTGCCTTTGACAAAAACAAGAAATTATGTGGGGATGCACATTTGCGGTAAAACCATAAAGAAAAGCAACGAAACAATTAATACAACATTTGGAAGAGCAGTTACCCCTGGGGGAGGGGTGGGGACAGGATGAAGGAAGGAAATATGACCACTAAGCACATGTGAGGGGCTTCAAAGGCAATGTTCTAGATGCTTATCTGGGTAGCTATTCACTTTATGATAGAAGTTAAAATGCACACACACATTACATTTACATATATTTATGCATAACCTATGAATGTAAAAGTAAACAAAAGAACAAAAACAAAATAACATCTAAACTCCATAGCAAAGTAATTTGGAAACAAAACTGCAGCCCGAGAATTAGGCCGTTAACCTAAAATGAAGCAATCTCATCAAAAAGTGACTTCTGCAAGTGGTTGAAAGATTTCCTCGAAGGATCAGAGTGTTGCTCTTAGCGGCTTCCATACTGGTGGTTAGTTCTGTGGCATAGACAATGACCTTGGCATCTCTATTCTACTTAGTCATCTGGATGACAGATAGGACACAATATTACAGAGCTGCTCACTGGACCTCAGATCTGTAAGTGGGAGAAAAAGTCTGCAAGCCCTCAGAGCTAGAGCAGAGTCCTGGCCAGAAATGCAAGTGAGCTGACCTCACTGGCAGACTCTACCTTGGCTATACCAATACCACCTGAGCAGTAGGGATGTTTTAGAGTCTTCTGAATTCCCTCCGCATGACTTTTGTGATAGCCAAATCAACTTTCTGATTATGATCTGGCTTCTCTGGAGCTTGTCTAAGGGAAAAGAGGGTGCTGATCTTGTAGATTTTACTGTTGTTATTAAGGCAATGTTAGCTTTATTATAACAATGACAGCTGATATTTCTTGTATGCTTATCCCACTTGATCCTTACAATAATCTTTTTTTTTTTTTAAGTTTATTTCTTTATTTTGAGAGAGAAAGTGTGAGTAGGGGCAGGGAGAGAGGGAGAAAAAGAAAATGCCAAGCAGGCTCCGAGCTGTCAGCATAGAGCCTGATGTGGGGCTCAAACTCATAAACCATGAGATCATGACCTGAGCCAAAGCTGGACGCTTAACTGACTGAGCCACCCAGGCACCGTTCTTACAATAATTGTAATCCTAGTGAGAGGTAGCATGAGAAAGTAACAAAGAGCAACAGACACCAAGATTCAAACCCCAACTCTGACCCTTAGCTGTGTAACCTTGAGCAATACATTGAAATTCTGTGGACCTCAGTCTCCTCATCTGTCAAGTGGGAGTAGTGGCAGTGCCCACCTCATAGCACTGTTGTGAGCATTACATGAGTGAATATACCTAAAGCACTGAGACAGAAGCTGTCACGTAGTGAGTACAATATAAATGTTTGCTATTATTCCCATGTTATAGACAAAACTAGTGAGGCTCAGGGTGGTAAAGCAACTTGCCTAAATTCGACCACTAGTACATGGCAGCTGGTCTAACCCAAACACGTCAGGCTTCAGAGCCCCTGTGCTTAACCACCATGCTTGTCATTAACCATTATCAAAATAATGTGTCAAAAGGAAAATTAACCCCTGGGCCTTCTAGGTTCTCTACCTTGGGGCGTGGTGGTTAGATGACCTACTCAGGGCCTGATAATGGCCACTGCAGGCTGAAAACGGCAGGCTCTGGGCCTTTGGAAACGGAGGGCCTGACTCTCCAGCTGAGCCCTTGGACAGACAGCCTTTCCCTGGATGTCTCAGGACAGCTGTCTGCTATCCTGCCTGGTGCCCCACCCAGTTCTGAGAGTCTCAAAGGCAGGCACGGGCTCTGAGTTCCCAGCTTCTAGCAATATGCCAATTAGCAAACACAAAAGAAATCCTTCTGCAACCCAAGACAGACTCAGATTTTAGCATCTCTGTCTTCAGCCAGTTGTAAAGCAGCAGGCTTTCCTTCAAAACTTTTCTAACCTACCCAGGCCAAGGCTTCCCCTACCTGTAAAGAGTCTGGGAAATGGGAAATGGTCCAGACTTCAGCATCTGCCAAGGGTCCCCAGCTGTCCTGAGGAGGAAGTGCAGTGGAACAGGACCCCAGGTCCACACCTGCTGCAGATACCCTTGTGACTTTGGCTGAGCCACTTTGCCTCTCTGGGAATCAGAAATTTAGATCAGGAAATCTGTAAGTTCCCTTCCATTCTTTGATCTCTGTATCCAAATTTTAATCCAGAGCCAAACATCATTCTGTTTGACTATATTCAAAAACAACTCAAAATGAATTCCCATATGAGGAGATACTTAGACTGCTTTCCACAATGCATAAATAGAAAGTAATGCCACAGGGTGCCTGGGTGGCTCAGTCAGTTAAGCATCTGACTTCAGCTCAAGTCATGATTTCATGGTTCATGAGTTCAAGTCCCACATTGGGTGAGCTCAAGCCCCGCTTCAGACAAGCTTGTGCCCTGCTTCAGATGAACACAACCCTGCTTAGGGTGAACCCCGCTTCTCTCTCGCTCTCTCGCTCTCTCCCCCTTTCTCTCCATCCTTGCTCACTTGTGCCTTTTGGAAGGAAGGAAGGAAGGAAGGAAGGAAGGAAGGAAGGAAGGAAGGGCACTTGGGTGATTCAGTCAGTTGAGCATCTGGCTTTAGCTCAGTTCAATGATCTCGCAGTTCATGGGTCTGAGCCTCCCGTCGGGCTCTGTGCTGACAGCTCAGAGCCTGGAGCCTGCTTCAGATTCTGTGTCTCCCTCTCTCTCTGCCCCTCCCTGACTCGCACTCTGTGTCTCCCTCTCTCAAAAATAAAACAAACATTAAAAATTGTTTTTAGAAAGGAAGGAAGTTAGGAAGGAAGGAAGCAAGCAAGCAAGCAAGCAAGCAAGGCCATTGCTGCTTGGACTTATAAAGGGATAAAGGCACTTTTAAAAACCCCAACACGAGCTGCTGGGACCACTGAGAGGGAAAACCTATTAGCCTGATGACATAATCATATAGAACTTATGGCTTGAAAGCTCTTCTTGAAAATAACAAGTGATAAAGTGGGCCTGTTCCTAACTGGTTTGTGCCAATTAGCCCCAGATCACACATGTGAGTGTGTGTGCACCTGTGTGTTCGTGCATGCCCATAGCAGACTGCAGACTTCTTTTTAGAAATTTAAATAAGAAATAAGAAAGTACTATGGGCATCTGGATGGCTCAGCCAGTTAAGTATCCGACTTCAGCTCAGGTCATGATCTCACAGTTCATGGGTTTAAGCCCCATATTGGACTCTGTGCTGACAGTTCAGAGCCTGGAGCCTGCTTCGGATTCTGTGTCTCCCTCTCTCTCTGCCCCTCCCCCCACTCATGCTCGCTCGCTCTCTCTGTCTGAAAAATAAATATTTTTAAAATTTTTAATAAATTTTTTAAAAAGAAAGTACTATGAATACCTAAAAAAAGACATCTATCATAGTAGTTGTCTCAAAACGATGCTAGATAACTTATCAAAGATACCAGAGTGGTTAATCATTTTATTTTGGGGCCTCGTATACTTGCTATTAAGTCCACGATACAAATCCATTTCTGAGGTAGACCGCACAAATAAGTTCACGAGGACTGTAATGGATCACCACGTGGACCTGTAAGTGATAGTGGCTTATCAAAAATTCTTCTTTTTGCCAGTAGTATATGTGTAAAATACAACGACTTACTGACAGGCTTTCTCTTCATCCAAACATCATCGTAACCTATGTTTTTATCCTTTAAAGTTATTTTAAGATTCTTTAATTTAGTAAAATTAATTTTCAGCAGATGTAGCTGTTCAGAAGCCTGATACCTGCAAAATACAAACTATAGATAATAAATATCTCCATTCATTTTTAAAAGGTTTCATAATCTTTGTAGCACGACCCTTCTTAATGGCCCAACAGTGCCGAACCTCTCATCAAACTTTCAGGCACTATATTTGGTATGCCAGACTCTGATAGGAGGGGGGAAAAAATAGATAAATGATCCAGGAAGCTGAGGTATGTCGTAGGTAATGACCAGCCCATTATTCTGAATGATAATGCCAAGCTTGCACTGAACACTTTGCCTAATTAGACTTCACACAAGGGGAAAAATGCTTTAATATTTAACAAGTATAATGGTGTAATCAATGTACACAAATCAGACCTGATAAGGAATATTGCTTATTAAAGAGAGAGACAGATGGCTCCAGGAAAGGTACAATCATTAAATGTAAAATCTCACAGGCTCCAACTGTGAACACCAGCCACATACTTTCAAATTACCACTCCAGCCCCAAACGCTATGCATTATTTAGTTCCGTCCTCTTGCTTATAGATACACCCACGCCATAGATTTAATAAAAAAAAAAAACTTGGTTCAAAAACTCCTCTCTGCTGTTTCTCAAAGCCATCTTTTCTTAACCACTTTTGCTGCTGTCAAAAATCCCACTGAGTCAAGATGTCCAACATCTCTGTTAAAATCTTTTCAGTGAGATAATTAGTCCTCCTTTTTATTACCTCCAAGAACACTTAATGTGTTGGAAGCCTTCCTGACTCTATTAAATCCACCTAGCCTGCCACGAGATTATGAACACATAATTTGTTTATAGGGAGCTTTTAAGAAAACACGAAGTAAGCAAACAGTACGCAAGCATATAGTTAAAAAACAGGCACCCTTACGAACTGCAAATTATAGTAAGAGATTTCTGAGGGTGGGTTATCTGTTTGGTGTCTCTAAGATCAGCTTTGCATGCAGAAACCAAGCTCCTGGAAGGTAACATGCCCATTCATGAACCCAGGTGTTTGCTAAGACTTTTAAATTGCTGCATTGGTTAATTCCCTGAGTACTTATAGAGAACCTATTGTGCCTTCACACTGTGCTACACACTCCTTGGAATGTATGGAAAACTGTGTAAACTACGGTCCTGATGCTCCAGGAGTCTACAGACTTGTCCAAGGAGGGCATAAAAGCAGCTACAGGGCCCACCACCGTGTGAGGTCTGGTACCTCGGGAGGTACTACGACAGCCTTGGGAGAAGGACCTTTCACGGCAAACAGATCTGTGTTCAAGTGCTGGTTCTGCCTGTCATAGTCGTCTGACCCAGCCAACGTATTTCCTCTATAGAAATCCCAGTCCTTCAAATGTTTTTGTGTGGGTTTTTAAAAAATTCCACAAATAAAAGGCCTCAAATGGTGTTTAGCACGTAGGTTTCTTCCAAAGCTTCTGCCATTTCTGAATTACCCAGATAAAATGGATCTCATTTTAATTGAAAAACCAATTATTCAATCCCGGACTCAGCTGCAGTGATACCCATATCCACATCTTCTCTCTCCTTGGCACAAACAATCCCATTTTTTTTTTAATTTTTTTTAATGTTTTATTTATTTCTAGGAGAGAGAGAGAGAGAGAGAGACAGCGTGAGCAGGGGAGGGTCAGAGAGAGAGAGTCACAGACTCTGAAACAGGCTCCAGGCTCTGAGCTGGCAGTCAGCACACAGCCGGACGCGGGGCTCGAACCCACAAACCGCGAGATCATGACCTGAGCGAAAGTCGGACGCTTAACCGACTAAGCCACCCGGGCGCCCCCAAACAATCCCATTTTTTATTTGTGTCCCCAAACTCCTCCAGAACTATTCTGAGTGTTTCCAGAAAGGTCATGGATTTGAAGTGCAGAGAACAAAAGATTTCAAATTTTAATCTAGCTAGATGTGTATAGATGAAGCTGAGAGCATTTAGAGTCAGTTTGGTTCATGAAGCTTATTGATATTATTTCCATTTGTGATGTTGTAGAGTCAACAGGAAATAAATTCGTGTGGCCTCGCAGTGGGCACTAAGAGCTTACTATCCCCAGGGAAGTTGTTCCACATGTCATTAAGCCATAGCTTGAGGATAGATTCCCTTCTTTGTATTACACTGTACTGTGAGCTCTGTGAGGTCAGAAACCCATCTTTTCATCTCTGTATCTCCAGCCCTGAGCACATTGCCAAGCACACAGTAGGAGTTCCACAACCAGATTCTAAACTTGAGAATGGGCAGGTGGGATCATTGTAGGAGCACCTAAAATTACCCTCCAGCTGGCCATGGTACCTAATGATGAATGCATGATGGAAACAAGGCACCTGAGTTCCATTCCTAACAACATCATTCAACAAAGTAGCTGGGTTTCCTGGATAAGTCACTTCACCTCTCTGGGCTTCTTTCTGTTCCTTGGAGATAGTCTAAATGATCTCTAACATGCTATTATTTTTGCAAAAATATTGATGTTACACCAAATGATCTCAGAGATGACATTATTTCTGATGTATTTTTGTTAACCAATGGCTCCCCTATTACGTCTAACTCCAGCAAGTCATGAACAAGACTATGAAATGAAGTCTACAAATCCTCCAGGGCCCACATGTCCCTTTCAAATATATAGTGTTGCCATTTCAAAGATTTTTAGTTCATCTAGACAAAATAAATTAACATGGCCAGCTTTATGAAAAGCTACTCCATTTATTCTTTGACTCTCATTCCTAAATGATTAAGAGCAGCAGTAATACCTGTCCATTTCACACTGGCATGACATTGGCCCCAAGAATAAGCAAACAGTCACTTATGGAGACCAGGGAAAGGAATCTAAAGCAGCAGGTTCCTCCCATGCATCTTCACCCTAAGCTGGACCATCTCCACAAGCTGAACAAACACCCCCTCATGCTTTCAGGCAATGAGAAGTTTATGTAAAGAACCCAAACCCACCACACCTGCCCCCATTCCAGTGAAAAGTATAAACACTCACTAGCCATCAATGATATTCATCATCCTCAAAGGATGGAAAAGAAAGCACAGTCCAGGTAGTCAGTGAGCAAATAATTTCCACAGTTGGTTCCTGAAGCCACTGTGTTGAGTGAGAGAGAACTTAAAAAGCTTATAATTCCTGCAACTACTCCCACCTCATTTCTCCCAGAACATGAGCATGAAGATACCTGCCCTGCATAAAGGGTCTAAAGAAATATTCTCACGGCCTCCGTTATCCACACTAACGATGACCCAGATATTGGTCCAGACTCATTCTCAGAGGCAGACAAAAATGTAATTCCAGTAATACTGGATCAATGTTCTTGTATTCCCAAGTATAGCATGGAAAACATCCTCAGGATTTTTAATTAGTTAAGTGAACAATATATACTCTCTACAAAAAAATAAATAAAAAACATTTCTGAGACAACTCAAGACCCAAAATGTTGAACCAGCTTACTTGATCCAACAAAATTACTAGTTTTATGCTCAGATTTTGGCTTCAACCACCATTTGGATTGATGAATCCATTCACAGTCCATAAATTTCATTGCTTTGCATTCAAATGGCCCCTGGGCCTCAATGAGTAAATTCCTACTTTAGGGATTAAGAATGCGTTCATAGCCACAGAGTGAGTCAGCTCTGGAACGCTTCCTCCACTAATCTAGTCTCCTTCTGGAGCAACTTGTCGACACCTCCATCTGGAAGAGAGATACATACATATACACATTCCTCAAACTGAGCTCACTCGGTTATTCAGGCCCAGAAATCTATGGGCCATGAGTTTAGTGAAGAAAAAAAAAAAAAAAAAAAGAACCTCCCACCAAAGAACATGCTTTCGATTAAAGCCAGAGCGTGCAGGTCTCAGGTACATCCAAAAAAACAACCCCACTCCCAAAACACAAGTCTCCTCTCCTGGTTCCTCATTATGTAGCCGCGGATAATACTTAAGTAAATCTTATGTCTATGCAAATAAGATATCCAAAGGTATCCTGGGTATTTTGAGTCACATCTGTGGCGGCCCAAGGAGAAGTACTTATTTCCTATCCATTTGTATACAGAATAGATGGGAAATAAGAAAAGGACAGCTATTTGGGGCGCCTGGGTGGCTTAGTCGGTTAAGCGTCCGACTTTCGCTTAGGTCATGGTCTCGCGGTTCGTGGGTTCGAGCCCCGCGTCGGACTCTGTGCTGACTGCCAGCTCAGAGCCTGGAGCCTGTTTCAGTCTGTGACTCCCTCTCTCTGACCCTCCCCTGCTCACGCTGTCTCTCTCTCTCTCCTAGAAATAAATAAAACATTAAAAAAAAAAAAAAAAAAGAAAAGGACAGCTATTCTCCTTTGGACAGCTAATTAAAGTAGCCAAGGGACAATGAGAAAGAACAAAATCATGCCATTTACAGCACTGTGGATAGAACTGGAAGGTATTACGCTAAGTGAAATAAGTCAGAGAAAGGCAGGTATCATATGTTTTCACTCGTATGTGGAACTTGAGAAACTTCACAGAAGACCATGAGGGAAGGGAAGGGGAGAAAAGAGTTACAAATAGAGAGGGAGGGAAGCAAACCACAAGAGACTCTTAAATACAGAGAACAAACTGAGGGTTGATGGAGGATTTGGGGGAGAGGGGAAAATGGGTGATGGGCATGGAGGAGGGCACTTGTTGGGATGAGCACTGGGTGTTGTATGGAAGCGACGAACCACGGGAATCTACCCCCAAAACCAAGAGCACACTGTACACACTGTATGTTAGCCAACTTGCCAATAAATTATATTTTAAAAAATAAATCATGAACACAATAAGTAAATTAAAATAAAGATAAAAAAATAAAGTAGCCAAGGGACAGGAGAAATCCATTACTTAACATTAAGTCTCAATCACCATCTTTCTCCCCTCAAACACTTTAAGTTACATAAGGATATCAAAGGTGGTTTTCTGGGATTAGTGACCACACCCAAGCGGCTTATCACAGGGACATACGCTAAGTAGGTGTTCAAGGCATATAGGATTATAATCATCTAGAATTTAAGACATTAAAAGTTTCCAAGAGTAGAAACAGAAAATTCTGGGTCCAGGGCAAATATAGAATGCTCCCCCTAGTCTTCCAAATGCTCCTTGATCCTTGCTTTCTCCTCCATGCTTCCTTTCCCGTGTGTTTGTGTAGTAATAATGGTTTTACCATGTGCTAAGCAGTTTACATACATGATCTAAATCAATCCAAAAAGCACACCATTCAATAAGATAAGACCTATTACCCTCATTTTACAGATGAGAAAAGTGGGATCTAAGGAGTTAAGTAAGTTGCCCAAGATCACATAGTTAAGAAAGAGCGGAGCCATAAGGCTGGGTGAATGGACTCCAATGGCCAAACCCACTCACCAAGGTGCTGCTTCCTCGTGCAATTCACTGTTTCCTGTATTTTCTCTCTTATTTGAGTGCTCAGTGTACACATTCATCCCCCTAATCTTCCCAAGAACCATATGAACTAACTTGGATTTCATTTCAAGGACTATTCTTCTTCCCACTAAGCTATCCTTCTCTCGTTTTTAAAAAAATTTTCTTTACATTTATTTCTTTTTGAGAGACAGAAAGAAACAAAGCACAAGCAGGGGAGGGGCAGAGAGCGAATGAGACACAGAATCCGAAGCAGCTCCAATCTCTGAGCTGTCAGCAAAGAGCCCAACGCAGGGCTCGAACTCACGACCCGTGAGATCATGACCTGAGCCCAAGTCGGACGCTTAACCGAACGAGCCACCCAGGCGCCCCGCTTGTTGTTTTCTTTTTAGTTTGCTTGGTCATTTCATTTCAAGACATCTATTAATTCTATAAAACGGGCTTTTGAAAGTTATAGTAACTTGCCTTTAACAAACTGTTCCCCAATTCAATACTGTTTTTAAATGTTTTGCATGTTTAAAAAGCCCTGAATCAAGCTTCTCTTGCACCTGGGCAGGTTCTGTTTGCTTATTCACAGAAGGGCTGGTTTATGCCCCTGTGCCAAAGCATAATAAATAATGAGTCGAGGCCTCCTGCTCCCTGGCTGAGGCAGACGTTCCGAACTGTAATGATTTTGTAAAACCCGCATTCCCTCCCTACCTCACACACCATCTACCCTGGACACCAAACAAGGTGGCTCATTACCATAAAACCACTAGGAACATCTCTCTAAAAACGTTTCTTGATCTTACAACACAGCCCACTCTACAGAAATGCCAACAGGACTCTATCCGGGGCCCCATGGACCTGGCTCCCTGCCTTCCTGTGAAACAGATCTGGGTGTATGTAACCAGATCGGTGACTGGGAACCAAAAAACAGCTTATTTTCCTGTGGTTCCAGCTACCTCTTGAAGACATAGAGGAGAACTGGCAACAACTAATAATTTTGACTTAGCTCCTTGCTAAAAGAGGATGCACAGCTTTTGGAAAAACCCCACAGTAGGCGGCCAAGGAGCTGGAGGCATCTAACAGGCAACGCACCACCTTGGGGATGCACAAGGGCTGCAGACCTTTCCCAGCTCTCCAGCAGGGCCCACCCCGCCTAGAGCCGTGTGACTCAACCTTGTGCCCCTCAAGAACAGCTGCTCATGTTCTTGCGTTGCTCTCCACCTCGATCCCAGACCCTTTCTACACAGCCCACCTCCAATTTCATTTCTGGCTTGTTGCAATTTCCATGAGACCTGAGTTCTCAGCTACTCCTCAAAATAGCCTCACGCTCACCCCTTGGGCCCCAACTGTATTCTAAACCATAGGCACTTATCCTGGGCTCCAAGCTGCCTTTGCCTCCTGGAATCCATCCCCTCTGTCCAGCCTGGGTGGCAACCGAGGGTGACAGGAACCCTACACTGGCACCAGCTCACGGGTCACCCACACCAGGTCTGTCCCAGGCCCCAAGAGGGAGAACCAGAAAGTAACATTTTAGAAGAATTCAGCACAGCCTACCTTGAATTTAGATATTTTCATCTCTCCCACACCCCCTCTAAGGCGGGAGGCAGAGAGAGAGAAGGGAGAGGGTGAAAAGAGACAGATAGGAAGGAGGAGGGGAAGATCGCAGCCATCCGGAGCGCCTACGTGCTCTGGCCGCTTGGCTCTTCCCCTTTACAGCTCCTTTTATTCTTGCAACAGCCTATTAGGTATTATTATCCTCACTAGGCACACAAACAAGCTAAGCCTCAGAGATGTTCAAGGATGGGACCAGGAGCCCCAGTCAGTCAGTGGTGGAACTGGGATTCAAACCCCGGGATTGCCCAGCTCCCAAGGCTCGAATGCTTTCCTCTCTACTGCGATCTTCCCCCACTTGCCATTGCTGTAGTGTCCAGCAGAGTGCCTTCAGCTAAGGGGGGAATAATAAATATGCGTTGGATGAATGCATGAAGGGTTGATTCCAACCTTCACACCTTAATATTCTGCAACCCACACACTTGATTTTATTCATGTATTCTGCTTACAAGAGGCCGGCAAAGTGCCTTGATAAGAAGTTAAATGTTGTACAGAAATAAGTTGTACCACATTGTATTGTGTTTTGAGCTCCTGGAAAAAGGTACACATAAAAACCTATAAATAAAAAGTGCTGAAGTAGACTTCCTGATGAAAATTCATTCGTCATCTTGCTCCGTCATGTCCAGAAGTGGACAGAAGCACAATAATCTAAGGAAAATAAAAGTTTTCATATTTTGTTAACCCTCAGAACACTAAGGTTTTTTTCTGGACTGCCAATTCACGGAGTACTCATGCCAGAAAAGATGGCACAGAGGTTTTCTGAGTTTTTATTTAAATTCCAGTTAGTTAACAGTGCAATATTAGTTTCTAATATTAGTGTAATATTAGTTTCTAATGTACAATACAGTGATTCAACACTTCCTTACATCACCCAGTGCCCGTCACAGTGCACTACTTCATCTCCATTGCCTATTTCACCCATCTCCACCCACCCACCTCCCCTCTGCTAACCATCAGTTGGTTTTCTAGAATTAATAGTCTGTTACTTGGTTTGCCTCTCTTTTTTTCCCCTTTGCTCATTGTTTCTTAAATGCTACATATGAGTAAAATCAGCTGGTATTTGCCTTTCTCTGACTGACTTATTTCACTTAGCATTATACTCTCTAGCTCCATCCACGTCATTGCAAGTGGCAAGATTTCATTCTTTTTATGGTTGAATAATATTCCACCATATACATCTTCATTATCTATCCATCAGTGTTGGGGTGTTTCCATACTTGAACTATTGTAGACAATGCTGCTAGAAACATCGGGGTGCATGGGTCCCTTTGAATCAGTATTTTTGGTATCCTCTGGGTAAATAACTAGTAGGATGATTGCTGGATTGTAGGGTACTTCTATTTTCAACTTTTTGAGCAGTCTCCCTACTGTCCTCCAGAGTGGCTGACCCAGTCTGCATTCCCACCAACAGTACAAGAGGGTTTCCCTTTCTCCACATCCTCAAAGATGGCACAGATGTTATGAGCTCAAGTCCTAGAGCCAGACATGGTAGACGTGAACTCACGGCGCAGGCAGAGAACTTACAAACTGACCTAAAACCTTTGTTTCCTCACCTGAAAGACACAAACACTAATAGTGCCTGCTTCCTATGGTGGTTGTGCTGATTAAATGAGAGGCTCATGACCCACATGTGGCAGAGCAGCCGCTGTGTGGGTCAGTGGCCCTAAGTGGTAGCCATTTTATCCCCTGAGGAGAACTCAGATGGAAGTGCAACAAGAAACCCGACGGGAGTCACTGAACTTTGCAAATGTTAGAAGCACTAAATTCACCCCACTCGTCTCTCCCAGATTACTGCGGAACTAGAATGATCTACCCTGAACGGAATACCATCAGTAATGATACTAAAATAATAACAATAACCACCAACAGTGGCATGTACTATGTGCCAGGCACTGTTCTAACCACTTCTCCAGACAAGAGCGTCACACACAGTTGTGTACACCGGACCACACGAGAGAGCCCAGCCACGGCTGAGTGGGGCTAAAGTCCAATCCACTGTCTGGCATGGGGTCATCCACCACGAAGGGGCACCTCGTGGGCTAGCAGCAGCTGTGTTTACATGTATTAACTGATACACTAAATTTAGCAAGTTTCTAAAAAATGGGAGACAGAAGTAGAAAGTCACTTTTGGGAGTACCCAGGACCTAAAGCTGAAGACCATCATTTCAGTAACCGCATCAACAGAGTAAATGAGTAAACCTCAAAATCACCCGTGAACAACACTTCTTATTAAGCTGCACGGCCATGGACAGTGTGGGAACATGAAAAGAAGGTAGACCCTCGTGTTGGGCATAAACAGAGAATTCCTACCCACCTCCTCCCTGCTTCCTATTTCCCTCTTCCTCTATCAATTCAAATGTCGCTGTGTCTGATAATGAAAGTACCATATCTGACCCCAGGATACCCAAATGTTAGGTTCTGCACTGTCTAAAAACAACAAAAATGGTCTGTGTGGCAAAGTAATGCTTCACTAAGTAATGGGTTCCAAAGATGCCACTGAAGACTCTAGCAAACAGTTGCCATTTCCGTCCCTCCAGGAGGCACCTCCCCAGCGCAGGTTCCTAAAAATGACTCCCAGGTATAAAGACGTTCATTTCCTAGCACTTCAAGCATCGGTTATCTTGGTCCGCCCAGGGACTCTCACCCAAACGAAAACACCTCATCCTGGATCCGGCTCTACACCTATCATTGTGGTTTAGACCCAGCTTCAGCTTGGGGAAGAGAGACGGGGGATGCCACCCCTTCACCAGCTGCATGTGTGAGAGTGAAAACAATACTCCTGCGGTCCCGGAGAAGCATTCGTTTAGGCAGATGAGATCTGTGTAACTTTTTGATACGCTCGGAATCCTGAAAATAATCCAAACGTGCTTCACTTAATCAAAGAAAAGTGATAATAAAAATTATCTATGACCTTTACACAAAAGTTATTCCCCTTCTATGGTTCCCTAAAGGGTCCAGATCTAGCCCTTGGTAGAAAAACAGTGAAAATCAGATTGCCTTGTTTTAAAATCCCACCATGTAGGGGCGCCTGGGTGGCTTAGTCGGTTAAGCGTCCGACTTTCACTTAGGTCATGATCTCGCGGTTCATGGGTTTGAGCNTCCACTCACGCTCGCTCCATCTCTTTCTCTTTCTCTCTCTCTCAGAAGTGAATAAACATTTGAAAAAATAATAAAAATTTAAAAAAATAAAGAATTGGATGTCTGATAATTTTTTTTTAATATTTTTATTTTATTTCTAGGAGAGAGAGAGANCTGAGCCAGCGGTCAGCACAGAGCCCGACGCGGGGCTCGAACCCACAAACTGCAAGATCATGACCTAAGCGAAAGTCGGACGCTCAACCGACTAAGCCACCCAGGAGCCCCAAATGTCTGATAATTTTTTGAACTCAGAGGCTTTCTGCTAAGAGAAGAAACCCCTTGGTAAGAGTTTGGGCCTACAACACAATGCTCAGAACTCTATGTGTTAATTTTGCTTTGCAGACTTATGGTGTTTAGTTTGCCACTATAATTAAATTTCACAGAAAACCTGGAATATAATATTCTCTTATTCATGTGCAAACAATATGGCAATATGTTCAGTAATAATGTTTGCTTACATACATTGTCAGTATTTTTTCTACCAAATAGCAAATCACATCTGACAAAACACACCAACACACCTTTGAGTTAGTTGTTCAACAGTCTCAATGACTACCTTCATTCAAATTAGAATTTTGAAATAAGAGGTCTTTTCAAAACCTCAGAGAAGAAAAATGCCTTTCAATAATGTATCTTGGAATGTAATGAAACATTTTTTTAAAGGTGGAATTTAATGTGGCCCTCTTTAAAAATAAAAGAGAGAAAGAGAGAGAGACTGGAAGTTCCTACTAGCAGGATAACATTCCTGGAGAAAGACCTGTATTATTGTTAGTGCTCCAAGTACCTATTTAGGAAATAAAGCAATTTTAAACACATTAAAAGATAAAAATAAGCTTCATCAAAGACATACCTAAAAAACTTGAAAATGCTATAACAAAATCATATATTTGATTTACTTAGGAAGCTTTCTAAAAAATCATAGGTTTGAATATAAGGATGTGCAAAGTAAAAAGCCCAATTCTCAAATCTCTTTTAAACCTTTAAAGTTATTCTAAAATAGTACTGAATCCATCATTTAAGATGGCTTTCATTTCTTTTCAGGCCTTTGGTAATGCTTTTCACACAGGGTTGCCCTTTTCTAATAAAGTATTCCATGTCAAAAACCAGGGAAGTTAAATTCCTTTGCTCCTAAAGGACAGAATAATGGCAATAAATGCCAGCCCAGGGTGATACCCTATGCAGAGGAGGCCCCTAGTGGTGAAGCTGCTGCTCAAACTTGGCTTTATCCATTTTCTAAGACTGCTTCATCATGAGGGCAAAATCAATAGGTAATAAAGTCTACCTGAGCTTTGCTTCTTTAATAACCTCTATTAGCCTTAAAATATAGTAGGGCTATCACTTAGAATCCCAAGGCCCTTTCATCAGGAATCTATATATATGTTAAAAACAAAGGATGTGACCTGAAGACTAACTTCGTTACATCAGTATTTCACATCAACAAATATTTATTAAGTCCTTACACCCTGCTAGGCACTGAGCTGGGCGCGAAGACGGTAAATAGGAGAGATGTGTGCCCTCACAGAGCTTTCTGTCATTTCTCTTCAGTGTAATCATGTTACATTAAGGACAGAGCTAGAACAATATGAAGACTGGGAAGCACAATGCACCATCTATGACCTTACGATGGGTTCTTACCAACAGGAAAAACCTGAAGTACTGCCCACCCCCACCCTCGAAGTGTTCTTCTCATTTTCAAACACCCATAGAGGGCAGCATCTGAGGTTGTTCAACGAAACGAGGTTGGATGAATGAATGGAAAATAAGATTGCACAGAAAGGTTTTTAAATGTAAAAATTAAAAAAAAAATGTTGAAACATACCAGAGTTGAGGAAAAGAAAGGAAGACAAAGGCAAGAGACAACATTTACAAAGTACTAATTGTGCTCCAGGCACAGGGATAAGGTCCTAAATGTTATTTCACTCTACCTAACACCTCCATAAGGTGAGGAATGTTGCTGGCGTTTTACAAAATAGGAAAGCATGGCTGGGAAAGGATAAGTGACTTGCCCAAGGTTATACAGTTAATCAATGGGAGAGGCTGTTTGCAGCCCAGGTACCTGGGATAGCAAAGCAAATAAATGTCCACTTCACTGTAAATTGGTGAATCCCAAAGTTTGAGATTTTGCTTTGAGCCCCATTAATACAGTTTGCAAGCAGACATATGATTTGGAACACAAAGATGGACAGAATTAAAGCATTTCAATAATATATAATTTAGAGAACGTATAGTATGGCAATTTGATGCAGAGGAATTATTAAATATTTATTGGGTACGGCCCATCTCTTGCTTTCCAGGAACTGACATTCTCTGGGAACACAACACAGGATCCCATATCGCCTTATGCGCTATTACACGTGTTCGAGTCGCTTTTTATGACTAAGGCTTTATTTTTTTTTTTCCTTTATGCTTCAATTTCCAACTTTGAAAGACTTTCCTCCTTCCCGTTAGCAACGTGACAGCACTTCACAGGGCTTATTAATACTCACTGTGCAAGTAACACTACAATAATTACGCCTTTCTGGTATGGACAACGTTAACAAAATCCAAGAAATCCGGTGGGATTACATTTAAAATTCTAGTAAAAAGATGTGAAAGAGGAGTTCATTATCTTTATTATCTAGACCTCTCTAACGACATTTAAGTAAAAAACTGGTCCGAGGCTTTGAAATCAGAGTAAGAGTGGAGTTTGTGAAATAGGCACTCCAGTGTTTATTAGCGTTTGCCAAGCCTCACCGTCTCAGCATGTACAGCGCTGTGAAAATCTCTTCCTCTCCCATCGCTCTTTCTTTGCTCATCGATGAAAAGATAACTTCAAAATCATTGACGGTGGCGCAGGTGCAGGAAGTGTCGCGGAAACAACAACTTTGCCTTCTCTTTGTACAGCTTTCCTCCATCCTCCCGGACCTTTAAAGCTCTCCCCCCCCCCCCCCCCCCCC
>NW_027531880.1:2411665-2425114 GCF_008692635.1 Crocuta crocuta
CGCGGCATCCTGCGGACCGCGGTGGCCCTCGGACACGTGCCCCGCTGCCCCGCTCCGAGGCCGGGGAGCACGCTGCTCGCCGGCGGCCCTCGGCACGCCCCCTCCGCCCTCTCCATCGCCGCAAAAATAATACACCGATACCAGCAAAGTAGTCACGCGGGCACGTGTGAGGCTACTTTTTTCGTAGGTGCCCGAGAAAGCAATTCAACAGCTAAAGGCCACGAGCGAGGGTGACGAAGCCAAAGTGACCGCCGGCGCGCGGCGGCCGCGGACCCTCCCTGGCCGCCAGCTCCCGTCCCCGNGTCGGAGCGGGGCGCCCTGGCCGAAGCCTGCCCCGTCTCTGCAGGGGACACGCCCGGAGTCCTGGGGTCCCCTGCGGTGACTGGCGCCGAGATCTGGAGAAATGGGGAGGAGAAGGGGCTGGGACCCTGCGGCACGGCCGGTACCCCGGGAGAGGGGTGGTGGCTGTGATCCTCTCTCTGGACAGAGCTCCCCAGGCCCGCTCCCTCCCACCCGCTCTGTTTCCCTTGCCCCCAGTGGGCTGCCTTCCCTCCAAGGGCCGACTTACTTACAAAAACTTTGTAAATTGGATTTCGGAGAGTTAATCCGTTGAGGCCCTGGTCACTTGTCACATCTTCATTAGAGAACCTTTATTTACAATGAAGGTCAGAAACCCGTTGGCTCTGAGACCCCGTTCCTGTGGAGAAGTGATGTCTAGGATCCCTGATGGCCACTGAGAGGCTTAGGAGGGGAGGGTGCAGAAGGATGGAAGTCGGCGAGTGGGCTATTGAGTGATAAAAGCCCCTCGCGCGCGCACACACACACGCACGCACACACGCGCACACACTCCGGGGCCACAGGTGCCTTTTATTTGTAAGTACTCCAGCACTTCTCTGAGGGAGAGGGACTTTGGGGATATCACGTTCCCCAACTCTCGGTACATTGAAGGAGACTCAGGTCAGCTGAAAGAGGTCACCTCTCCACTTACAGGTGCAACTTGTGGAGTCCCCGCGGCTGAGGTAGAAGAACCAGCAGAGCTAGAAGCCAGTGCTGTGATTCCGAGTGCAGTGCTCGTTCTACTGTCTGACCAGTAGAATGCTCAAGGACCCCATGTGGGAGATTTCCAGGCACCAGACTTTCTATGGGCACAGGGGAGGAGTCCTGGAGGCAGCAGGCGGTCTGTCCTCAAGCAGCCAGCAAGCACTTACGTACCTGCAGGGAGCATCCTTGAAACACGCCTTGCCCCCTGCTAGGACTCCCTAACACACCCAGGTTCATCCTTCTTCCAACCTAGGCTCCCCTGGGACTTCAGGCTCCGTACCCACCTGACACCCCTGAGTGAGTTAATCATCCTTGTAACATAAGGCCCCCACAGCAACTCAACTGGGATTTCAGAAAGAGGGAAGAAGCAGGTGTTCATGAAATGAATGAAAAACACAATGTCTGTTGTATTGCTGCCCCTAAAATGTTTCAAGGTTATGAGGTCATAAGTTGTTAACTTGGCATCCATAGATATGTAGTTATGAGTCATTGGCCCGACATCCTCCTATACTATCTCACGGCAGCCTGGTGAGACAAATCATGGGACAATCCCCTTGCGCAGATGGGAGGGGCCACATGGAGGTTGCAGTTGGTGTAAAGGTGAGTTGTGTAAAGGTTAGAGCCTGCACGATCAAGCATTCTGGGTAATCAAGTAACCCCTTCAGAGCCTTTCCAACTGTCAAGAAAATATTCCTATGTGTATTGATAGTTGGGTTGTTAAAGCATTGATTTTCTTTCCTCCTTTTCTTCCATCTCTCTGTTCAGCGTGTCTCCAGAATTTCTATATAATAGGGTGAAGCGGAAGAATCTGGTTTGGAAGATGGGCCAAGGACTTGAGTGAGGGCTGCTATGCTGGCACACTTGTAGACTCAGATTCTAGGTTCACATGGACTGGCTTGGGGAAGGTGGAAGAGAAAACCCCATGGCTGCCACTGTCTCTATTCTTGTCATCTAGAAGAAAAAGGGAGATCACTTCAGGATTAATTACATTTCCTTTAGGGCCCGTAACATACTTGTAAAGGTACCTGAAGAAGTTTTCCCCATACATGGGCACAACAGTGTACATATCAATGTTTACTTGATCCATATGTCAAAAGTCATAAAGCCAATGCTAGCTAAGGGTTTGGTGCTTATAGGTACATCATGACAATAATCAGTACATGAAAAATAAGGTAGTTGAAAAAGTGATAAAAAGTGGTGCACCTGGGTTACTCAGTTGGTTAAGCATTGGAATCTTGGTTTCAGTTCAGGTCATGATCTCACGGTAGTGAGGTCAAGCCTCCTCGCTGATCTAGGAGCCTGCTTGGGATTCTCTTTCCCTCTCTCTCTCTCTGCCCCTCTTTCCAGCTCACAATCTCTTTCTCTCAAAATAAATAAATAAACATTAAAAAGAAAGAAAAAGCAGTAAAACGATAAAAAACCAAGAGCATATGTGAGAAAAGATACATTTTCATAGAGGTACTAGAAAAGTAAATATTATTTCAATTAGGGACGCCTGGGTGGCTCAGTCAGTTAAGTGTCCAACTTCGGCTCATGTCATGATCTCTCAGTCTGTGAGTTCAAGCCCCACATCGGGCTCTGTGCTGACAGCTCAAAGCCTGGAGCCTGCTTTGGATTCTGTGTCTCCCTCTCTCTCTGTCCCTCCCCTACTCGTGCTCTGCCTCTGTCTCAAAATTAAAGGTTAAAAAATTAAAAATATATACATTATTTCAATTATTTATTTAGTAGCTATTATTTGGATTCTCCTTCTCGGGGCCACTATTATGAAGCAGTGTCATCACTCTTAGTCTTCATCTTTGGCAGAAGCAGCGCTGTATGAGGGAAAAGGCCAACCAGTTTGCCTCTGCAACTCCGTAAAGACTCCTAGCAGAGTTGACAGTGAAACCTGTAGAAAGATGGATTCCTTTAGACTTCAAATACCAAAGGACCAGAATAAGCAGGTTGAACACTAAGCCCAGATGTTAAAAGCCAATTTTTAAGATTTAATTAAAAAAAAAAAAGGTTTCTACATGGATTTTAGGTTTTAGCTGCGGTGTTCTTATGGAAACATTTTTCATAAACATAATGATTTAGGAATCAGAATACACTATTTGAATTTCCAAGCATGTTATAAAGGTGCTTCCACCTTCATATTGTCCTAATAATGTGGTAACAGTACAGAAATATATAGAAAGTTCTGGAAATTAGTAAGATGCTGGAATTGATTTTATCCACTTGAGGGAAAAACCAGTCCATATAAAAATATACATAAGGTGCCAAACCATTACATTTATAAAATGCAAAATATATACACAATAATATGTCACTTGTTTAATAATTTATTTTAAATATATCCTGCATAGACATTAACTTTTTTTTTTCCTAAATTTATTTCTCAGAGAGAGAGAGACAGACAGCGTGAGGAGGGGAGGGTCAGAGAGAGAGGGAGATACAGAATCTGAAGCAGGCTCCAGGCTCTGAGCGGCTGTCAGCACAGAGCCCGACGCGGGGCTCGAACCCATGAACTGTGAGATCATGACCTGAGCCGAAGTCGGACGCTTAACCGACTGAGTCACCCAGGTGCCCCTAGACATTAACTTTTAAGTGCAAACATATTTCACAGTTCAGAGCCATCTCAGCCTCACCAGGATCCTTGAGAACCTTGACCCAGAGCCATCCTGGAGCTGAAAGAGCAGTTGTAAAGCTTATGCATTAAAACTCACGTACTTTACTTGCTAAGAGACGCTCTCAGGCAGTCACTCAAGCCGTGTTGACTCTTACTTTAAATAGCTCTAATAATCAGGGTTATCTGATTTCTTAGATCACAGCAAATGTGCTATGTAGCCAGAGGTAGCTCATTAGATGGGAGAAGTGGGTTGTACTCCAGGGTAAAGATTGGCCAGATGGCACTACTGGGAGTGGTGAGTCATTGAGATGGGATCTAATTATATTCTAGAGCCTACTTCAGAAATCTTGAAAATATGCAATATATTTCCAAATACGTTTTCATTTAAAATGAGTAAAATAAATAATGTGTGACCCAAAAAGGCAAATTTTGTTTTTCTAAGGTGAAAAACTCCCATGTGTTGAAGACCTCATTCCATAAACACTGTTCCTCAAACACAGTGGGGATCAGTTAAAAACCTGTTGACTGAATAAGAGATGGTTTTCACTTCTTCTGCGTATTTCACATCTTTACTTATACACATCGAAATCAATACGTTGGTTCACAGTATTTTCAGTCTTACACTCTCCATTATCCATGCCGTTTCTCTGGGGGTCAGTGCAAAAGCAGATCTAGAAGACCTGCTCTCCTCGTGGCGCCCCTACCAAGTGTCTTCTCCAAACGGCAGGCGACCAGGGAAAAGCTGTGGACGGCAGAGCAGGGCTCACGTGAGAGCCGTCTAATACACCAGGTGCTTCACGGGTGCACTTTTCCACTCCACTTCTGTGCGTTCACCTTTGCCGCTCCCCGTCTCTAGAAGAAGACAAAAGGGTTACAGAGGGAACTGCAGAAACACACAAGCAGGGAAGCACCTGAGACTCAGCCACATCTGGTCTACATCCACCTGACGTAAAATCCAGATATCTAACAAGATCAGCTCAAAACAGTGTCCTTTATTTCTACAGTAGTCTCACTAGTTGACCCATGTGCAGATCAAGCTCATGCAGGCCTTTCTTTTTGAAAACCAGGAACACTGCATCATGTCCCTCGGATGACTGAGACCATTATTAGCATCTTACAAAACAAAAACAAGATCCTTTATGCGGTGCATGGCTCAATTAATAGAGCATGTCACTCTTGATCTCATGGTGTGAGTTTGAGCCCCACATTATATGTAGATTATTTTTAAAAAATTAAATCCTGTGGTACTGGGTGGCTCAGTCAGTTAAGCATCAGACTCTTGATTTTAGCACAGGTCGTGATCCCAGGAATGTGGCTCTGTGCTGAGTGTAGAGCCTCCTTAAGATTCTCTCTCTCTCTTCCTCTGCCTCTTCTCTGCTCACCCTCTCCCTCTAAAATAAAAACAAACAAATAAATAAAATATTTTTTAAAATAGATCATTTAAGTCAATATCTGCAAAGTCCTGTCCCACATGCAGGCCTCACTCTGTGCCCTTTCACTGCTAAAAATACGCATTGTGACAAGATTTCCATTAATAAGAGAATACGTTTTGGGGCGCCTGGGTGGCTCAGTCAGTTGAATGTCCAACTTCAGTTCAGGCCATGAACTCATAGTTTGTGAGTTCGAGTCCCACATCAGGTTCTATGCTGACGGCTCAGAGCCTGGAGCTGCTTCAGATTCTATGTCTCCCTCTCTCTCTTCTCCTCCCCCACTCGTGTTCTATCTCTCTCTCTCTCTCTCTCTCTCTCAAAATTTAATAAACATTAAAAAAATTAAAAAAATAAGAGAATATGTTTCAACAATACACACTATTGTAGAAATCTCTTTTGCCCACACTAGAAATTGGATGTATAAGATGTATTCGTGGATATGAGAAGAGCAAAGCTGTTGTATAAAATGTTAACACTGAACAGGAAGATGGCCCAGTGACAGGAAGGGCAAGGATAGTTAAATCAATGGGTCCAAACATAAGAAATGCCTAAAGGAGAAGCAACAATAGGATACCCACCAAAAAGTAAAAAGACATAGAAGGGCAAAGATTATGATATAGAAAACAAGTTTTACCAACTTCAGAAAGAAGGATATCTCCTTCTATTTCTTCACATGTGTCTAAAACCTATGCACACAAAGGATTCATTTTGTATGACCACAGACATGTGCATCTGAGGGAAAGCTTTGCCTTCAACCTGATGATGCCAGTATCACTTCCCTTGCTGTATGAGACATATGTGGCTCTATTGTAGACACAACCAGAAAATGGCTTAGTCAAACCGTTATTCACCCAATAACAGTGAGCTAGGCAGTTAGGGTGTGCCAGGCACCATAGAAACTGCAAAAATGATTAAGCATGATCCTTAACCTCAAGGAACCCAAAATCGAGCAGGAAAGACCAAACACAGTATTACAGAAATTCAAGGAGAGAAAAAGAAAAGAGAGATCCCTGAGGTGTCCTTGGATGACTTCATGTTAGAAGTAGCTTTCCAGATACATCTTGAAAGATGAGTAGTATTCTGATGGACAGAGAAAATAGGAAAACACCCAAGAAGTAATGTCTGACCAGTGAAGCAGAGAGGAGAAAGTGATGCACATGTCCTGAAAATGGTGGTCTGCAATGGCCACAACAAAGGGGACATTTGGGGAGAAAGGTCAAAGTCTAAAAGCAGCCTGAGTCTAGATTATGGGAGACTTTAAATGCCCAATAAGGAATTTATCATATGAATTTTAGTGAAATGGTAATATGTGCATGTGAGCAGACACAGTTACCCACTCAACAGCCCTTCCTGCTTGTTGGAAGAACTCTAATTATTCAGAGACCACCTCTGAGAAGTCCACCGTGAGGCCCCAAAGGGAGGTCAACATGCCCCCAGCTCTGGGTGAGGGTGTGGGGATGAATTATGCTTGGTTTAAGCCAACAGGAAAATCAGTGTGAAAAAATGGCATCTATGGGAGACCCCAGAGGAGAGCCCTGGTTATCAATCAGAAATAGAGATCTAGAACTCAGGCTAGGCTAAGACCAGAGATAACAGAGGAAATGGGGAGTCTTCTACCTTCAAAATATAATCATCTAAATGAGAATGAAAAGATCAACTACTGAAAGTACATAAAATGAAAGAAGGTGCTGAGAACACAATGCAGGGAAACAGTAGAATTAACAGGCCGAGAGAAGGGATTCTGTAAAGGAAACTGGGAAGGGTCTCCTGACAAGGACCAGAGAATCATGAGGTGCCCTAGGAGCTAGAGAGCTTCAAGAGGTAGGTGATAGTTACGAGCATAAAGTTCTACAGCATCTACCAGGTTTGTTAAGTTACTTTAGGGGCTCCTGGGTGGCTCAGTCAGTTAGGCATCCTACTCTATTTCAGTTCAGATAATGATCTCACAATTCTTGGGATTGAGGCCCACATCGGGTTCTGCAGTGACAATGTAGAACCTGCTTGGGATTCTCTCTCTCTCTCCCCTCCCCTGGTGCTCTCTCTCTCTCTCTCTCTCTCAAAATAAATAAATATTTTTTTAAAAAGAAGTTACTTTAGCTGTAGATGAGCCATTATCATCATTTCAAAAACCCAAAAAAAAGGCATATTGGGGTGCCTGGGTGGCTCAGTCAGTTAAACCTCTGACTTTGGCTCAAGTTATGATCTCACAGAGTATAAGTTTGAGCCCAACATGGAGTTCTGTGCTGACAGCTCAGAGCCTGGAGCCTGCTTCACATTTTGTGTCTCTGTCTCTCTCTGCCCCTCCCCTGCTCGCATTCTCTCTCTCTCTCTCTCTCAAAAATAAAAAAATGTTAACCAAAAATTTTAAAAGAAAGAAAAATAAAAAGCATATTTAGAGGCACCTGTGTGGGTCAGTTGGTTAAGTGTCCAACTTTAGCTCAGGTCATGATCTCGTAGTCCATGAGTTCAAGCCTCGCATGGGGCTCTTTGCTGTTGGCACAGAGCCCACTTCAGATCCTCTGTCTCCCTCCCTCTCTGGCCCTCCCCTGCACTTTCTCTTTTTCTCTCTCAAAAATAAATAAACATTGAAAAATATCTAAAATAAAAATAAGGAAAAGGTATATTTGTCCACAATGGGACAGCATCAGCTAGCCAAATATTGTTTCCCTATTTTTTACTAGAATCATATAAATCTGTGCAGTTACACCGACATTTTACGATGGACCCAAGTTGTTTTACTGTTGGTGATCTTATAAGACTTTCTGGGATGTGAATGGTGACCCTGTCACTGTACACAGAGTATCCAGCGTATCATCAATCTCGGCCTAGGAAGCAATAGCCAGAAATCAAGAACAGTGCCTAAGTGCCTACATGTTCACTTAGCCTGATTGTTTTTTACCATTACAACCATACTAGTCATTCAATCAATAAGGCAAATTTATCATATCGCTTTAATAATGATGACTCTTTGGTTCAAATGGGGATGGATCAGAGATGAAATAAAATAAATGATGTGACTACAAATGGAAAAAGTCATTTTTGCTACAGGCTCTCAAGACCTTTAATCTGCAGACCTAGCTGTGTTCAACCCTGAGTTGTGTCCTAAACAAATATGCCCTCTCCATATTCAGAAACCACAGCCCAACATAGAGCAGGGATGCCATTGGCCTTGCGACCCTCAGGCTGTGTCCGCTGTGAGCATCTGCCTGCCATCAGCTGCACCCTCTCCCCTTAGCATCTTCCTTTTACAAGCAGTTTTAGGATTGGGCTTGGTTTTAGGGAGGTTCAAGTCCTCCAAGAACAACCTCTGCTCGGAAGCCTGTCTATCTGACCTGGGCCCTGATCGCTTCTTGGTTTGGTTTTTTATGGGTTTCTTTTTTCAGTTTCACTTCCCTCCACCTGCACTTCCTAACTGAATCCAGTTCCAACCCTAACAACTGGAGCAAAATCAGCTTAGATCTCGGCATCTGAAAAAGAGTACCATCTCTTTACCCAAATTCCTGTTGTCCATTCCCACACCCCCTTAGAGGTATAGTCACATCACCCAGACCAAAGTCTGCTGGATGCCTTTGGGCACCGCGAATGGGACAGTTAGTCAACTCTCAGAAGAACCAATTCTTCTATCTGGTTAGTCCAAATAACAACAACAACAATATTACTACTGTTAAGATTCTGCTTTTTATCATATTCCAGACACTGCTCTAAGCCATAAATATTATTATAATGGCCACACCCTATGAAGAACCCAAAGCTTAAAAGTTTATATAGTTTTCCCAAAGTCATATGACTAGTAAGCCAGGGGCCGGGATTCATATCCAGACAAGCTTCCTCTACATGGGGAAGAGGGAACACCCCTGGGTTCCTGTGTGTTAGCCAGAGATAAAGAACTCTAGATAACTAACAAATTCTTTCAAAACATCATAGACGGGGCAAAAATAATGAAATTGATTCTTTGTGGTAGTAAAGTTGAGAACCATTTATCTCTCCAATACTCTCCTCTGAGAACAAGGTAAATGCAGAATCAGAATCTAGCCCACCTGATTCTGAGTCCAATGCTCCTCTGCTGTGCTCCACGTGTTCTTTTAATGTTCTAAATATAACTGATTAAGTTATCAGGAAGTGTGGCAAAGTATTGCAATGGAAAGTTAAACAAGATTTGAATTCATGGACCTGTTTCTTCAGTCATTTGCTTTATTCTTTAGTCACATGATATCATATTTTGTACTCTGAGGTGATAATCAACGTCATTTATGTACTCTCAATGTAGTAAGCCAACAGCTAGAGTCAGACTAAAAGTGTTTACCTAACAAAATAAAGATTTTTGTTTCTTTCCCTTCTCACAGAACAGATACTTCTCATTCCTAATTTTTTTGTACTAGCATCTTGGAAGACTACCAGTCCCAAAGTCTATAAACAGTGCTTCCCTCCAGATAGAGCTTTTATCTGGATTGGGAAGAGAGAGATAAATTGCTCCCTCACTGATAAAGAGCTTTTTGAAGATGTTTACTGTATATAACTTCTGCTATACACTGGAGAATAATACCCAGGAAAGACGGGGAAATATTGCTTATTGTTGCATGTACAGTTCTATTTTCTTTCAGACTAATACAGTGATTACAGATAAAATAAGAAAGCAAATAATTTGACAAAACTACATTGCAGTTGAATTTAATCAAAAAGAACTGGGCATTCATCCATCGACCCTTGGTTGATTCAGACCCGTGGCCTCATTCTCTAGAGAAGGAAGAGGCTATTGGAGCCAACTTCCTGGGAAATTTCTCTAAAGCTTGACCCAGCATCATCACTGGCAAGGCTCTTCTCCTTCCAAGCCTGCCACCAAGCAACCCACTCTGAGAAAAATTGGGAAATAACTCCATGCTTTGAAGGACTGAGAAGCTGCCACACCTACATGAGAAAGTGTTTCCTAGTTAGGGTTCCCTGTGGTCATCTCCTTGAAGAAGCCTGATGCAATTCTGAATTTCTAGTTATGCTAAACTGGGTATTAATTGTGGCTATGCCATTTTAGATGTGGGAGTTTGTAAAGCCGATTTGTATAACAATAGCATACCAGCCTTAGTTTTTGGATTGTCTTTCTCCAAAGGGACCACTCAGAGACAGATGAATCAAGAGGCCAGCCAGGCAGCTTTTTAAAGGAACAGTCCATTACAGGAAACAAACCCATCACCAGAATAAATCAGAGCGATGGCCCCAGTTAGCCTGAGTAAAATGTAACTAGTCATAGTCTTGAAACGGACAACTTTCTGGAATGGGAAAATAAACACCATGGGCACATGCGTGTACGTGCAGGGCACGTGTGTGCACACATACACACTTATCTCTATTGAGTATTTTGTTAATGCATATGTACTAAATAGTAACTAGCTGCCTTCAACTGATTTTCTGAAATCAAATAAAATATGGCATAATGTTTACTAAAGTGAATGGGTTGTTTATTACCTGAAATTTTAAACCCTTTAATATACCTCCTAAGATGGTCTCTGGTTCAGAAAATCACAAAAGGAAATAGAAGTGCAAACAAGAACAATAGAAAAATGGAAAATAAATTCAAACAAAGTTATCGCCAACCAGCAATATCAATTAAATGACTCTTACTCTATACAAAGTTCATTACTATAAACTAGTTTACTCCCACTCCGACTAACTATAGGCTAAGTAATTATTAAAAGACTATAATCTTAGTTCTGTTGCATTACTGGCTTCCTTCGAGTGTCCACAAAAAAATCTTGACCCAATGTTAGAACTACTCATACTTTTTCACCATCAAACAAAAAGGAAAAAAAGGCCTCTGTCGCTTTGGAAAACAGTTTGACAGTTTCTTTTAAAAGTTATACACATATCACCCATAGGATCCAAACATTTCACTCCTAGGTATTTACCCAAAAGAAAGGGAAATGCACATCCAAACAAAGATTAGTACACAAATATTCATAGCATTATTTGTAATAGGCAAATGCTAGAAACAACCCAAATGTCCACCAACAGCTTAATGAATAAAGAAATTGCAGTTTTTCCCTACTCCCAGGTTATATAGAAATTAATTCATTCATATTTCTTCTAAAATAAAGGAAATTGTGGTATATCCATACAACGAAATACTACTCAGAATAAAGAGGAATGAACTATTCGCTGAACAATGTGGATAAATCTCAAAACAAGTATGTCGCGTGAAAGAAGCCAGACCAAAAAGAGAACATTGTATGCTTTCATTTATACAAAATTCTAGAAAATGCAAACTGTTCTGTAGTGACAGAAAGAAGACTGGCGATTGTTTGCACATGGGGTGGGCGGAAAGGAGTAGAGGGAAGAATTGTAAAAGAACATGAGAAAAGTATGGGGTGGGTGATAGATATGCTTATAGTCTTGATTGTAGTAATGGTTTTGTCAGAACTTGGTAATGTCAAAACTTAGCAAATCTTACACTCCACATATGTGTGGTTTATTGTATATTAATTATACTTCCATAAAACATTTTTAAAATTAATTTAACAACTTGTTAAATAGGCATCTGTATTTGAAAGAACACATTCTGTATCTTGCTTTTAGTTAAGAATCAGGGAGAACTTCCCTCTCTCTCTGACCCTCCCCTGCTCATGCTGCCTGTCTCTATCTCTCTCAGAAATAAATGAAACATTAAAAATTTTTAAAAATTTAAAAAAAGAAATCAGGGAGAACTTTTGGAGACTAATTAAATGAGCCTGATCTTTTTGTTCAATGGCTAAAACACTGGTTTTCCAAATTTGGTAGACATAGGAATACCTGAAATGTTCCTTTATAAGCAGATTCTTGTATTGTACCCAGAGGTATGCTGGAAAATGTTTAACAACTAGTCTTCCAAAAAGCCAGAAAGCAAAGCAATATAGCCATTTTATACGTGCATCAATAATATATTCTGCTAATAAAATAGATGTGTAGGACACAATTTACAGATAATAATACAGGCAACATTTTAAAATTTTGTTTTTGTAAATTTCATAACTCTATTCATAGGGAATGCTTGGTTAATTTTTGCAAACTCTAGCTATCGCTGGCCAATGGTTGCACTTGACAAACAAGCGACATGAATGTTGGTTAGTATTTTCATTTCCATGAATAAAGAAAACTGAAATGGAATAACATTTACTAATAACGTGAGAGATTTCTTTGCTGAATTTTATAAGTTTTTGTATAACTTTGTACTATTTACAGTGTAATGGCCATAGACATGACATGCTTAAACTTAACCTGCATTAACACTGTCTCCATCACTTTCTGAAGTCTAGACAATAAACAAAACAGCTAACTCTGGTTGCTGAGTGAATTTTGCCAATTTCCATGGCAAAATTCCGTAAATGTCCATTCCATAAATGTCCCACATGGCCAACTTCAAGCTACCACTGAATGTGCAGTTGAGGAAAGCCGCGTGTGGCACACCATTATACAGCATTTCTACCATAAGGGACAAAGCTTCAAGAGTGTGATAATAGTAAAGCATGGTAAAGTCTGTAGAAAGCAATGAGTTTTGAGTATATATTACCTTTCTTTTTAATATAAGTTACTTAACTGTAAGCTTATATAACTTAATTTTTAACGATTTTTAGTAACTGGCTTATAAAATTCCTTAAAATTTAACAGTTGGTTCTAAAGAGCCAGTATAAATTGGTTCCAGCAAGCCACTGGCTCCACCCCAGCCCTAAGGAGTTAGATCCTCTGAGACTAAGGTTAAGGAATTTGCTTTTGGGGGCTCCTGGGTGGCTCAGTTGGTTATGCGGCCAACTTCGGCTCAGGTCATGATCTCACAGTTTGTGAGTTTGAGTCCCATGTCGGGCTCTATGCTGACAGCTCAGAGCCTGGGGCCTGCTTCAGATTCTGTGTTTCCTTCTCTCTCTGCCCTTCCCCTGCTCATACTCTGTCTCTCAAAAATAAATAAACATTAAAAAAAAATTTTTTTAAGAATTTGTTTTTATTTTTTTAAGAGAGAGAGAGAATCTTATGCAGGCTCCACCCTCAGCACAGAGCCCCACACGGGGCTCAATTCCAAGACCCTAGGATCACAACCTGAGCCAAAATCAAAAGTGGGACATTCAACCGACTGAGATACCCAGGCACCCCAGGAATTTGCATTTTCAGTATTTCCAAGTGATTCTGATGTAAAAGATTGTTAGAAAATGTAACTGCATTTTTTTTTTTTTTTTTTTTTTTTTTGTTAATTGTAAGAATAAGATCTTGCCATTCATTGAGATCATAGGTATGGAGCACGTTTGGGAACGCATGGCGGGAGGAGGAGACTGGGCGTTGGAAATACGGATGGATTAGGGGTGGTGAGGGGTCAGGTGAAGCTGACTTCTGGGTGCACGAGCCTCCCCACCCCCCAGG
>NW_027531880.1:2425123-2460055 GCF_008692635.1 Crocuta crocuta
AAGTAGGTAATCTTCAGAGGCAACATGTTATGGGGAAAGAATAAGGGATTAAGTATTAGGAGCACTAAAGTTCTCACTCCAGTTCTGCCATTAATTATATGGGCAAATCACTAACCCTCTAAATTTCCTAATCTAATAAGGATGGTGTGGGACTAAGAAAAGATGGTAGATGTAATTTAAAAAGATTTACTTGCATACTGTAATATTTATGGATTTCATAATCTGATATCTACAATTTGCGTTGAAATACTTCAGGAAACAGGGGCACCTGAGTGGCTCAGTCGGGTAAGCATCTGACTTCAGCTCAGGTTATGATCTCGCTGTCTGTAGGTTCAAGCCCTGTGTCAGACTCTGTGCTGATAGCTCAGAGCCTGGAGCCTGCCTCAGATTCTCTCTCTCTCTCTCTGCCCCTCCCCCACCAATGCTGTCTCTCTCTTACAAAAATAAACATTAAAAAAATTTTTTTAAAGAAATACTTCGGGAAACATAGAAAGAAAAACGTTGAGCTAAGAGGTAGGTAAAATAAGATCGGCAAACTGTTTCGGTAATGAGAACATGAGGATTTATTATACTATTCTAACTCGGGAGTATGTTTGAAATTTTCCATAATAAAAATTTCCTGGAAAGTCACTAATAACTTTCCAAGATCGCCTTTATCTTTAAAAACATGTTTCGCATCATCTTTGGGGCTCTAAATTATTTAGTGGGACAGGGGTCAGAGATTAGCATCTACTGCATATTTGATGAGTAGGAACTTGAATCTACTTAGGAATTTCAGAGCAAATCAATGGCTGAGCTGGATCCCAATGGCAGTCATCTGGGCACCAAAGCCATATGGCTTTTTCAGTTACACCAAACACCTAAGGGTGCTGCTATGCCACAACAGCATCAGGTTGGAACACGGAGACGAGAAGAGGGTGAGATGGGGGCGCCTGGGTGGCTCAGTCGGTTAAGCGTCCGACTTCGGCTCAGGTCATGATCACATGGTTTGTGGGTTCGAGCCCCGCATCGGGCTCTGTGCTAACAGCCAGCTCAGAGCCTGGAGCCTGCTTCTGATTCTGTGTCTCCCTCTCTCGCTGACCCTCCCCTGTTCACGCTGTTTCTCTCTCTCTCTTTCTCTCTCAGAAATTTAAAAAAAAAAAAGAAGAAGAAGAAGAAGAGGGTGAGATGGGTAAGCTGACTCAGATCTTCCAGGTCAAGCATCAGTATTTTATTTAAAGTACACCCTGCCTCTAATTATGTGCAAAACAGGGAGCAAACATTACCACAGGCAATTAAAAAGCCAGTCACAGAGAATCCTCTAAGCAAGCTCTGGGCTGTTGAGAAACTGCTTGTATCACTCCCAATTCCACTGATTACTTCAGAAGGAAAATAGGAAGGAAAGGATGAAATGATGCAGGTCAACAGAGTATTTTCTTTCTTTCAACTGGGTCGGTGCCTGATCCAGAGTTTACTAAATAGTAAACATTCAATAAAGGTCTTTGGCAGAGTCTAGGTAACCTTAACCATTTTAAGCTATTTGTGCTAAATGATAGTATGCAACATTTAGAATTTTTATACTGTGGATTAACCTAGTAATTTTTGATTCACCTAATTAATAATAAATTATTATACCAATAATGTTTCAGAAATTTTTTAGTTTGGGAATTTGGGGTCCCTCTTGTATAAACTCCATGAAATAAAGTTAATTTTATAAGAATCAATTAAAAAACAAATCGATAAGAATAATTTTTTTTAATTTTTATTTATTTTTGAGAAAGAGAGCACGCATGCAAGCATGAGCTGGAGAGCGGCAGAAACACAGAATCCAAAGCAGGCTCCAGGCTCTGAGCTGTCAGCACAGAGCCTGTCACAGGGCTCGAACTCACAAACCGTGAGATCATGACCTGGGCTGATAACGTATGCCCAACTGACTGAGCCACCCAGGTGACCCCGTTTTTTTAAAGTTTTTAAAGAATAATTTTTAAAAGCAAGGCTCAATTATAAGCTGTCTGTGAGAAATCAGCTTTAAATACAAAGACAGGTTAAAAGTAAAAGGGTAGGAAAAGATATACTATGTTAACTCCAACTAAAAGAAAGTCAGGATGGTTATATTAATATCAGACACAGGAGGTTTCAAAATAAGGTATATTACCCTGAAACAGAGGGGCATTACATAATTATAAAGGGATTAGTTCACCAAGAAGATGTAACAATCCTAAATGTGTATGCACTTATGAATGGAAGTGCAAAGTACAAAAAGCAAAAACTGATAGAACTGAAGGATGAAATAGAAAAATCCACAGCCTTGAGCTCACCACAAGGTGTGAGAGCTAAAACTCACATTAAACTGAATGCTCTCAAGGGCAAGGAGACATGCCGCTGACACACATCAGAACATAAAACAAATGCTTTCTGAAGAAAGTGTCCTGGGTTTAGGCCCCCATAATTCCAATGCATTAAAATGAGCCAGATCTGAGCTCACAGTGCAAGATCACCAAACACATAAGAAAATAAGCCACCATGATCAAAAGTCCAAATACAACAAACAATAAACTTAGAACTCCAAGAACTGTAGTACTGCAATTATCAGATACAGAATACTAAACAGAGAGATAACAAACGATATTAAAGAAGGACAAAAATGAGCAAGGAGAAAGCAACAAAACATAGAATGAGGCTACACATTTTTAAAAGAACCAAGTAGATTGTAACAATGTAATCATTGGCACTGAAGGCTGAGTAGATGGGTAAAATGGTAGATTAGAAGTAGTTGAAAAGTGAACTGGCATACTTGAGGACAGGTTAGAAGGGAGCACAAATTGCTGCAAAAAGAGATAAGAAAGTAAAGAATGTGTCATGTGCCAGCAAATCAGAGGACTCTAGATGCTGGCGAGGATGTGGAGAAACGGGCACCTTCTTACACTGTTGGTGGGAATGTAAACTGGTGCAGCCCCTCTGGAAAACAGTGTGGAGGTTCCTCAAAAAATTAACAGTAGAACTCCCCGATGACCCAGCAATAGCACTCCTAGGAATTTACCCGAGGAATACAGGAGTGCTGATGCATAGGGGCACATGTACCCCAGTGTTCGTAGCAGCACTCTCAACAATAGCCAAACCATGGAAAGAGCCTAAGTGTCCATCAACGGACGAATGGATCAAGAAGATGTGGTTTATCTATACCATGGAATACTACATGGCAATGAGAAAGAATGAAATCCGGCCATGGGTAGCAACATGGATGGGCCTTGAGGGTGTTATGCTGAGCGAAATAAGTCAGGCAGAGATGGACAGATACCATATGTTTGCACGTATAGGAGATTAGGAGGAACTTAACAGAGGACCATGGGAGAGAAGAAGGGCAAAAATAGTTAGGGGGAGGGAGGGAGGCAAACCATGAGAGACTCTTGAATGCCGAGAACAAACTGAGGGCTGATGGGGGTGGGGGAGACGGAAAGGGGGGTGATGGGCATGGAGGAGGGCACTTGTGGGGATGAGCACTGGGTGTCATATGGAAACTAACTCAACAATAAACAACTAAAAAAAGAAAAAGAAAAAAGAATGTGTCATCTGCCAAGTGGCATGAATGAAAATAAAACTGATTTTCGACACACTTTGTGAAACAGAAAGAAATCAGAGAAGACCTTGATTGCTATAGTAACCATATTATTTATTGCCTAACTTGGGACATATTTTTAGAAGTCAAAGAGGGCATTCTTAATCATTATCTTAAAACAAAAGACGTAAGCTAGGCTGTGCTAGGCAAACCTGGAGGCAAGGTCACCCTATTAGAGCAGCCAGTGAGACAAGATCACTTCCACAGAATGATAATTAGATGGACAGCAGACTTCTCACCTGCGACAATGGAAACCAGGGGACTGCCAAGTAATATCTAAAAAATACTGAGAACCAACTATTGACCTCAAATTACGGACACACAAAAAATATGTTTTAAGAATAAAGTTGAGGGGTACCTGGGTGGCTCAGTTGGTTAAACATCCGACTTCAGCACAGGTCATGATCTCATGGCTTGTGGGTTCGAGTCCCGTGTTGGGCTCTGTGCTGACAGCTCAGAGCCTCCAGCCTGCTTCAGATTCTGTGTCTCCCTCTCTTTCTACACCTCCCCTGCTCCCCCCCAAAATAAATAAAACATTTTTAAAAATCTCTATTAGAAAGATTTTTTTAAAAGAATAAAGTTGAAATAAAGACATTTTCAGATGAACAAAAACTGCGTTTATTTCCAGTGCATCTTAACTAAAAGAACTTCTAAAAGAACTTCAGACAGAAAAGAAACATAAAAACAAAAACCTGCTGCAGAAGCAAAGTGTGAGATGTAAGAAGGAGTAAACAAAGAAACAAACAACAAAGAAATTGGTAAACGCGTGTGTGTGTGTTTGTACAGGTATTACCTGTATAAAATAATAATGTCTAATTTATGGGTTAAAAAAAGAAAATGAGATGCTGGACAAAAGTAGCACATAAATTGGGAAGAATTGTCACAAGCAAATGATCTAAAGCTCTTACATGACCATAGGAGAGAAAGATGCTGATTAACTTTAGGTAAATTTGTATGGTCAGATTCTAAACCACTAAATATAAAATTACCACTAAATAAAAGAAACAAAGTAAATAATTTCCAGACTAGTGGAAGAGGTAAAATGGAATGAGAAAATTTAATTAAGAACAACAAAAAAAAAACCCCAAGAGCAACAATTAAGAAGTCTGACAGTAAGGACGCTTGGGTGGCTCAATTGCTTAAGCATCTGACTGTGGCTTAGGTCATGATCTCACAGTTCTTGATGTCAGCATAGAGCCTGCTTCAGATCCTCTAGATCCTCTGTCTCCCTCTCTCTCTGCCCCTCTCCTGCTTGATACCTCTCTCTCTCCCTCTCCAAATAAATAAGTTGAACTTAAAATAGAGTCTGATGATAGCAAGTATTGGCAAGACATTGAGTTATGGGAATTTTTATACGTGCTTTGGAAAACTAATTGGCATTATCTCGGCAAAGTGCGGTGTGTTTACTATACAACCTAGAAGTTCCACTCCAATGTGTACAGTAGGAAAAACTCACACACACATGCAGAGAAACAACAGTGTTTTTAGCAAGCAGCACACTCACACCATTAAAAACTAGGAACTAGGGTTAGGGCTGCCATACCTAAATACTTAAAACATCAGAAATTTCTATTCCTACAGTTTGAGAGGCTAGACGTCAGAACTGAAGGTGTCCACAGATTAGGTTCCTTCTGAGGCGTCTTTCGTCCCGGCTTGCAGATGGCTGCCTTCTGGCTCTGTCCTCACATGGTTTTTCCTCTGTGCATGCACATCCCTGCACGTCCTCTCACAGGACACCAGTCAGATCGGATTAGAACCCATCCTACAGGTTTCATTTTAACTAATCATCTCTTTAAAAACCCTATCTCCAAATCCAATCACATTCTGAAGTACTGGGGGCTTAGGGTTTCAAAATATGAGTTTGAGGGAACACAGTTCGACCCATAACAAACCCAAATGCACATCAACAAGAGAATTGATCAATTCTGTAATAATTACCCAAAGAGATATTATACAGCAATAACATAATGAATAACAACATGTGAAAAGGTGGATAATGTCGACTAGAAAAAGTGAGTCGCAAAAGACTACCTCCATTATGAAACCCTTTTTGTATTGGAAAGAAAAGCAAAACTACAAAGTATATAATTTAACTTTTTTTTTTTAATGTCTTATTTATTTCTAGGAGAGAGAGAGAGAGATAGCGTGAGCATGGGAGGGTCAAAAAGAGAGGGAGACACAGACTGAACCAGGCTCCAGGCTCTGAGCTGGCAGTCAGCACAGAGCCCGACGCGGGGCTTGAACCCACGAACTGCGAGATCATGACCTGAGCGAAAGTCGGACGCTTAACCGACTAAGCCACCCAGGCACCCCTATAATTTAACTTTTAAAAGGTAAAGGAATGATAAAGACAAAAGTCAATATACTGGTTACATCTTGAGGAGAAGTGGGGGGATGGAACTCAGAAGGAGCTCCCAGTATTGATAATCTTCTAAGTCATAAACTGGATGGTGGGCTTAAGAGTATTTGTTTAACATACTTTACAAATATGTATATATGCAATATATACACATATACATAATTACTTATACATAATTTTGTATAGATCAGTATTACTCAATAACATTAGATATTAAAAATACCTCTTACAATAACATATTTTCACATAGACCTATTTGGGAATGGATGCTAACCTATTTATACTATTTCATACTTTTCCCCAATTTCTTATTATATCCTTAGAATAATTTAGCAGAGGGTATAAAATTCTAATGTCTTTGTAGAGAATAGAATGTGTCTCTAGTACATGATTATCCATATATTTACACTCTCTTCCCTTCTTTTGTGGTTCAAATACAGTACAGTTGAGAGGTGCCTAGGTGGCTCAGTTGTTTAAGCATCAGACTTCAGCTCAAGTAATGATCTTGTGGTTTGTGGGTTCAAGCCTCACATCAGGCTCTCCACTGATAGTGCAGAGCCTGCTTAGGATTACTTCTCCCTCTCTCTCTCTGTCCCTCCTCCACTCATCCTCTCTCTCTCTCTCTCAAAATAACTAAATAAACTTAAAAAAAAAACAAATACGGTACAGTTGTAATTTTACCCCATGATCATAGCAACAGCACAGTCAAAATATACCTCCTTCTTTTACTCTCCTTGTCCTTGCAAATTAATTATTGTAATTGTATAATCATACCAACTGCTTTCTTTAGAGCTGTTTTTTTCAACCTCAGCACTGCTGACAATTTGGACCAAATAATTCCTTGTTTTGGGAAACTGTCCTGTGCCGATTTAAGATGTTTAGCAGTATCCCTGGCCTTTACCACTAGATGTCAGTAGCACACCCTGCCCCTCACCCCCAGTTCTGACAATCAAAATATGTATAGCAGTTGCCAAATGACCTTTGGGACAAAATCACCACTGTTTCAAAATGAATGTTCTAAAGCATTCTTAATGCAAATGAAACTAGAATACCTCACACTGGAATTACTTTTTTTTCTATTTTATTCCACTTTCCTATCTCACCAAATAAATCCCTATTTTGTTCATTAAGGTAAGAACTTAGCCACCAAAACAGTATTGACCACACTGTGACACTGAAACACTAATGATCAATGAACTTGATTTTTTTTTAATATTTCATTTCACCAAAGAATTGTGCATGTAGGGTGAAGGCTATTGAACAACTGTGTTGTAGGTAACAAACTTCTTCAGTCTTCCACAGCTGTGGAAATCCATGCTTACTTAAACTCTCCCCATTATGCTATGGGACTGTAAAATACTACACAGAAATTTTTCTTTCTACTTTTTCATACAAACCGCCTTATATATTTAAGTATATTTATTAGAATGGATTTATCAGAAATGAAATTATTGCTTCAAGGTTATGAAGTTTTAGAGCTCTTAATTGTGTTGCCAAATTGCTATATCAAGGGGTTGTAATATCTACCATCTCTGATTTGAAATAATACCACTTACTAGAAAACACTACTAAAACAATAAGACTTTTTTCTGTCCACCTTGAAGATATTGGCTTTCTCAGTTTTTTGAAATGTTTTCCATTTCCTAAAAACTCAATTCTAGAAATCCAATTTCTAAAAGGAAATTTCTGGGGCGCCTGGGTGGCCTAGTCGGTTAAGCGTCAGCCTTTCGCTTAGGTCATGATCTCGTGGTTCGTGGGTTCGAGCCCCGCGTCGGGCTCTGTGCTGACTGCCAGCTCAGAGCCTGGAGCCTGTTTCAGTCTGTGACTCCCTCTCTCTCTGACCCTCCCCTGTTCACGCTGTCTCTCTCTCTCTCTCTCTGTCTCCTAGAAATAAATAAAACATTAAAAAAAAAATAAAAAGAAATTTCTTCAACACAGTAAAGGCAATATACAAAAAAACAAAACAAAACAAAAACACACACACACACACACACAAAAAACCCAGGGCTAACAGCACACTCAATAGTCAAAGTTTTTCTCTCAATCAGGAACAAGACAAGTATGCCCTCTTTTGCCACTTCTACTCAGCAGCAATTAGGCAAGAAAAAGAAATAAAGGCATCTGAAGTGAAAAGGGAAGAAGTAAAATAATCTGTTTTCAGATGATATGATTTTATATGTTAAAAACTGAAGATTCCACACCAAAAAACCTGTTAGAACTGATAAATGAATTCAACAAAGTTGCAGAATACAAAATCAACCCATGAAAATCTATTCAATTTCTGTACACAAGCAATGAACTTTCCAAAAAGGAAATTAAGAAAACAATTCCGTTTATAATAGGATCCAAAGAATGAACACTTACACATAAATTTAACTAAGGAGGCAAAACACTTCTACACTGAAACTATAAAACACTCCTGAAGGAAATTAAAGATATAAAAAAAAAAATAGAAAGACATCCTGCAGTCATGGAATGGAATAGTTTAATATTGTTAAGATGACACTACCATCCAAAGTGCTCTACAGATTCAGTACAATCCTTATCAAAATCCCAATGAGGGGGCCTGGCTAGCTCAGTTTTTAATACATTTTTAAGGGTAAAATGCAAATCATAACGGATACATAATTCATTAAAAAAGGAAATAATAGTAGTAAACATGAGTAAATGATTAAATGCAGTCATAATAAAAAAGAAACTAATGAAGGGCACCTCAGTCAGAAGAGCACGTGACTCTTGATCTCAGAGTTCGAGGCACACGTTGGGCACGGAGATTACTTAAAATAAATAAATAAATAAACTTTAAAAAGAAACTAATGAAATACACAGAGTGATTTTGCTTCTGTCAAATTAGGGAAGAGTATGAAATACAATTCCCAGCGCTGTTAGGCAACAACGCTAGCAGTATGAATTGCCATAACCCTTTAGTAAAGCGACTTGAAAATACATTCAAGAGTTCTGAAACTATTCATTACCTTGAGCCAATAATTCCCTTTCTGACAAACCTATTCTAAGAAATAATTCATTCTGGGGGTGCCTGGGTGGCTCAGTCAATTAAGTGTCCGACTCTCGGTTTTGAATCTGCTTGGGAGTCTTTCTCTCCCTCTTTCTCTTCCTGTCTCTCTCTCTCAAAATAAATAAACTTTAAAAATGACATTAAAGAATATGTAGCATCACAGAACAATTTTTATGAAAAATCAGAATTCAAAACTGTTTATACATTTACACAATTGTAACTACATAGTTTAAAAAATACCTATACACAAAAGAAAAAGAACAGAAACTAACAATACAAATGTTATCCCAAAAATGATTGTGTTTTCATGCAAGTAAGCTCTTACCACAGGGCAAGTATGTAGGCAGTATTCAATAGAGTAGCCATTAAAAAAAGAAAAATAGAGTAGCCATTAGTATTGTTCTGATTATCCTTACTGATGAGACTACAGTTTTTTTTAATTTTTAATAAGCATGTATTACTTTAAAATAAAAACTATTCTTTCAAAAAGCATCAAAAATAAATATCAGTGGTGGTGACTTCTGGGTAGCAGAACTGTGGATAATTGATATACTCTCATTTGCTTGTCTGTTGTTTCTATATTTCATACAAGAAACATGTATTGCTCACATACATTTTAAAAGACTTTAAAGTTTTAAATTAAAAAAATTTTTTTTAACGTTTTATTTATTTCTGAGAGAGAGAGAGACAGCGTGAGCAGGTGAGGATCAGAGAGGGAGACACAATCTGAAATATGCTCCAGGCTCTGAACTAGCTGTCAGCACAGAGCCTGATGTGGGGTTCGAGCCCATGAACCGTGAGATCATGACCTGAGCCGAAGCCAGCCGCCCAATCGACTGAGCCACCCAGGAGACCCTAAAGTTATAAATTTTTTAACACATATATTTAATATGGCATTTTTACTGATCTGGAAACATTGCTGTTCTTAAAATCACCCTGAGCCAATTTACCAAATTATATTCATTACAGTATGTTGATTTTGGTAAAGATTAAGTGTACTGGAAAGTGAGGCTTATACTTTTTACCCCATACACTTCTGTAAAGTTTTACATTCTTATACTGAACATGTGTAAATATATCACCTGTTTAATTTTTTAAATAATTTAAAAGAAAACTTAAAAAGAAAATCTGCTTTTTTCTCAGACTATAATCAGGGCACACAATATTCTTGCTAAAGAAACTAATTCAGTAACTACTCAATTAGTCAGCTCAAACTGGTAATCTTAAACAGATACATAGCTTTTAGGATGGAGATTACAGTGTTTGGAAGGTAGTTCAGAAAAAGAAAAAAGCCAAGTAGCCAGTTATTTCTTCGTTTTGTTGTCTTGGTAACGAAGGCAGCTGTATGAACTGTTTTCTATTATTTTCCAATTCTGTCACAGAAAGAAAATTTTCAAATGGGAAAGCAGATATGCCAAGGGTATAATTAATCTCCCTGCAAATGGCCCATTAAAATAATGTCAGTGGACATAGGATGAAAACGAATCCAAACAAAAGAACTAGAAAAATACAAGCTTAAAGCCAACGAGGGTTACACATTTGGTTCCCTTTACACAGTAATATGAAAGATTTTGCAACAGGCCAAAAATCTCTAGGGCTGGAATCTAAGAAGGCCCAGGCCAGCTTACCCAGAAAACAGAGTGGGAAAAAGCTTCCTGGGGCCAAAATCACTAATATGAAGGAATAAAACTCCCACTGGTGAAAGCTCCAAAGAGAAAAGAGGATGACTTCATGGGATAAATCCTTCTAAATGGAGCCTGTTTTCAACAGCCATGTGTAAAATGAGCGATCAGTTCTACCAGAAGCTAAGCAAGAGAACAAACGGTTATGTGCAGCCGCCATTACAGTGTAGTGTTCGTATAGCGATGGTCAGGAGCACTTCCGCATGCAGAGCTTTCCAAAACAGGTCGATTACAGTGAGCACACAGATTCCAGCGATGTCTGTGAGGTGGAAATACAAATAGAGACAGATTGCTCTCAGACTGCTCCTTGACTAGTTTCAAGTCAGCCAAACTTGATGCAGTGGGAAATGTTAATTTTTTACTAGGCTTTGAGGAGGTAAAACAGATCAAGGATAGTGTCTTCTACCGTTGTGGGTTTGTTTGTTTGTTTGTTTGTTACTCTCCACAATGCCAGTACAAATGGAAGATTTTTCTTTTAGTGAATCAATAAACCAGCTGGGAAAATGTCAGAGATAATGGCTAGCAATTCAGAGAGAGATCCTCAGATTCCAGCAATTGATGTAAAGTGGGCAGCGTTATTATCTGGGTAAGCTAGCTTCAAAAAAATTTTTTTTTTCTAAATTAAATAAAAAACAGAGGCGCCTGGGTGGCTCAGTCGGTTAAGCATCTGACTTCGGCTCAGGTCATAATCTCATGGTTTGTGGGTTCAAGCCCCATGTCGGGCTCTGTGCTGACAGCCAGCTCAGAGCCTGGAGCCTGTTTTGGATTCTGTGTCTCCCTCTCTCTCTGACCCTCCCCTGTTCACGCTGTCTCTCTCTCTCAGAAATAAATAAAACATAAAAAAGAAAAAAGAGAAAACAGCCTCAGGTCATCCCAACAACCATACATTTTGAGTTACCCTTTACACAGGAAGAAAAAACTTTAAGTTCATAGACCTTTTTAAAAAAATACTTAAAAATAAAGTTTTCTGTTATTTTTATTACAAAAATAAATTATGCTCATTGGTCTCCCCTCATAAAGAAAGAGGAGAAAGACTCGGAGGAAGCAGAGGAGGACAAAGAAAAAAAACTGAAACAAGTAAAAGAAGCAAAGAAAACAAACACAACAAGGCCCAGTCCCCCAGAGACAGCCACTGTGGACCATCTTGACATATGCATTCCCAGATTCTCTTCTTTGCATGTACAAATTTCCCCCAGCCCCCAAATATATTACTTTATAATATATATTTTTACTTAAAAATGTATAATGGGGGGCACCTGGGTGGTTCAGTTAGTTGAGAGTCTGACTCTTGGTTTCAGCTCAGGTCATGATCTCATGGTTTATGAGTTCAAGCCCTGCATCAGGCTCTTCTGCTGACAGTGCAAAGCCTCCTTGGAATTCTCTCTCTCCTTCTCTCTCTGCTCCTTACCTGCTCTCGCTCTCTCTCTCTCAAAATAAATAAATAAATTTTTTAAAAAGTATATTGTGTTTTCCTCTTCTTTCCCTTCCTTTCCTTGATTGAGCAATTTGGTCCATGAGTCAGGAGATCATTATGTGGGGCCTAGCAAGACAGGCATGGGCGTGGTTAAATCTGAGGGGTACAGGGGTAGGGGTGACCCAGAGTGCAGGATGTCAGAGTCCTGGGGGGGAGGGGGGACAGTGGAAGGATGAGGACATGGGAAGTGACATGTAGCCTGGTGGGAAGTGTCAGAAGCCAAGTAGGTGAGGAGGACGTCAGCATAAGGGACAGCCTGACCCGCAGTGACCCCTCCCAGGGTAAGGAGGGCATCTGTGAGAGAACAGGGCAGCCAGGGTGGCGGAGCCTGTCTGCACACACATGGGAGATTAAACTAATAAATCTACTGAGGCTAAAGGGAACCAGCTTTCTCACTGTTAGAGAAAAGAGGTACTAACATGGAAGAGGAGAAGAGTGGAATGAAGCTTGTGGTTGTAAACTGAAATTAGAGAGATGAGAGTGAATTCATGATTTTTAATATATATACTTATTTATGAATGCAAGTGTATGAATTTATACTTCCTAGCTCTGGGAACTGGGGACTCTCAAAAATAATAAGCATACCTAGCACTTGGATCTTGATTTTTAAATAACATTCTACACTCTAAATGAACTGGGGCTCCTTGAGAAATGGCTAATTGTAGGACTAGAGCAAAGGGAAAGCATTGTATTCACTGCACACTCAGTGGCTTAAAACAACAGAAATTTATCCTCTCACAGTTCTGGAGGCCATAAGTCCAAAATCAAGGTGTTGGTAGGGCTATGCTCTCTTGGAGGCTTTCAGAAAGAATCTTTCCTTCCCTCTTCCAACTCTGGTGGTTCTGGGCCTTCCTCATGGGGCATCCCTCCAATCACGGTCTCTGTCTTCACATGGCCTTCCCCATGTCTCTGTTTTTCCCTCTTCTTCTGTCTCGTCTAAGGACACCTGCCATTGGATTTAGGGCCCACCGAGTAACCCAAGATGATTTCCTTATCTCAAGATCTTTCTTTTGATTCCATATGCAAAGACCCTTTTTGCAAACCTGCTAACATTCACCAGCTCTGGGCATTGGGACATGGACATATCTTTTGGAAGGCTACCACTCAACTTGCAAAACCACTCACAATGATTCAGGAATACCTTGTTGTGCCAGAAAGTAAGGAAGAGCTCAAAGAATGATGGGGATGGGTCAAAAGGACATAGGAGACATCTTGAAAGGGTTCCCACTGACCAAATATGAAACAAAGTGAACATCAAATAATAGCAATAACAAATAAATGTGTTAATTAATTAATTGAGAGTTTGATGAAGAATAAAAATTTACATGGCGTCAGTGTATCTTTCCACAAAATACTTCGTAATTACAAAGTGGAAAAAAATAGTAATTTTACAGTGAAGAAAGCTGACAGACTCCACGTGAATCAAGCGTCCCCGTAATGAGACATTTGAGGTCGTGAGCTATACCACTTGATACAGAATGCAATGGGAAGCAGCACTTTCTGTGAGACCTTCTTGCCAAAGACATATTACCTGAATCTAATCAAACAAATCCCAAATAAGGAACATTCTAACAAAACATCTGCAAAAGTGTCATGAGGTCAAAGAAAGACCAAGGGACTATTCTTTTTATTTTTTTTCCCCTGAGAGATGTTAAGGAGGCTAAAGAGGCATGACAACTAAATGCAACACAATTGTTCTGAACTGGATCCTTTTGCCAGAAAGGACCATTACTGGGACAATCATAAAAACCTGACTGGGGTCTGAGGATTAGATGGTAGTAAGACATTGTGATGGTTAATTTTATGGTCAACTTGGATGGGCCACTTTGCCCAAATATTTGGTCAAATATTATGCTTAATGTTTCTGGAAGATGATTTTTGGATGAGATTAACATTTAAATTGGTGGACTCAGAGTAAAGTAGATCACTCTCCACAATTTGGGTGGGCCTCATCCAATCAATTGAAGGCTTTCCTTGAGTAGAGATGAATTCTGGCAGCAGATGGCCTTTGGACTTGGACTGGACTTACACTCTTCCTTGCATCTCTAGCCTGCTAGCTTACCCTGCACAATTGTCTAAGTCAATTCCTTAAAGTGCATTTCTATCTCTCTCTATATATATACACATCATACTGGTTCTGTTTCTCTGGAGAGTCCTCACTAATAAAATCAATGTTAATTTACTGATTTTGATGGTCATATTGCAGTTATACAGGAGAATGACCTATACTTAACCATAGTAATCAAATATTCTGGAGATTGGTGACATTTTGATGGCAACTTATAAGGAAAAAAATTTACTGTTCCTATAAGTTTTCTGTAAGTTTGAGATTATTTCAAAATGAAAAAAAAAATTTAATTCAACAGTGCAGTTTTTAAAAAGTATGTTGTAAACAAATTTCACATCAGCAGATATATTCATGTAACATGGTTTTAAATGATTTTATACACTGGATGTTTATATCATTGCTTATTTGACCAAATCTTCTATTGTTAGGCAATTACATTCTTTCCAACTTCGCATTATTTCAACATTATTGTAGTGATGTATCTGAGTATATTTTTAATTATATCCTTAACTCAAATTTCCAGGTGGAATTTCTGGGTCAAAGGACTTAATTTGAAACTTCTGCATACAAAAATCACCAAATGGCCTCTGAAACACCAAATTCCTCTGTCTCCAACAAAGTTATACCATTACTTTAAGTAAAATTATAGGGCCCTGCTCAGCCAAAACTCACAATTCCTTAAATGCCCTAGCCTAGCTCTCAAAGTATCCAGATTCCAACCCCCCATTTCTCTTTCCCACCTTAAATACATCTTGTTAACACAGAGCTGCCTTGCCAGACAGATGGTATTGATATTCAGTGCCCTCCAAAGCATAAACCACACATGTGGGCTTTGGAATCAGAACCATATTAGAGTACTAGTTCAACCACTTATTAAAACCAGCTAGTCAACTTTGGAAAAACGACTTACCTGGTACATAATGTTAACCATATTATATGCTTTTTTTTTTTCAAAACTTTAAGATCAAAAATTTTTTTTTTAATTTTTTATTTATTTCTAGGAGAGAGAGAGACAGCGTGAGCAGGGAAGGGTCAGAGAGAGAGGGAGTCACAGACTGAAACAGGCTCCAGGCTCCGAGCTGGCAGTCAGCACAGAGCCCGACGCGGGGCTCGAACCCACGAGCCGTGAGCTCATGACCTAAGCGAAAGTCGGACGCTTAACCGACTAAGCCACCCAGGCGCCCTAAGATCAAAATAATTTTAAAATATGAGATGGCAATGCCCTGTGTGTTAATCCAGGTCCTCTGAGAAGTAAATACCAAAATGCTATTAATATGTGAGGACTGTATTAAGGGAAACACCTGTGAGGAAAATGGGTAGGGAGCCAGGAAGGCAGAGAGATCCATCAGACTGGGATGTGAGGAAGGAGCACCTGAGGGAAGGAAGAAGGAGGGAAAGTGGAATGCAAACATCTTACAGCAAGTGGCTGTGCAGCAAGGCCTTTGAAGTAGAGCCAAGGTCAATTGGCACAGGGGCCAGCATCTCCCACAAATGGGATACCTCAATATCCTAGTGAAATATTGTGATTTATAAGAAATGTATATTTGGTCTTCCTCCACGTATGTTGGCTCACAGTTCCCCAAGTCTCAGACTTTCCTGAGTGATAATAGCAATGGGAGCGTCATGTGTTACAGAATTTGGTCTCTTGTCCTCAGTTCCTGAAAATGCTTCAAAGCCATAAAAGTAAAATGGGTATCTTGTTACTCAAAACAAGCCCCTTTCAACACTACTGTGTTTATGTTAAAGAAGTGACTCTTGGACATCCCCCAAAGATGGGGGCCAGTTGCCAGGGGAACCAACTAAGAACAGAGGGTCGGAACTTTCAGTCCCACCTTCTGATCTTTGAGAAGAGAGAGACTGCAGGTTGAATCAATCACCAACAGCCAGTGATTTAATCAAGTATGCTTATATAATGAATACTCTGTAAGAACCAAAAAGAGAAGGTTTAGAGAATTTCCATTTTGGTGAAGCAGAATGCTTCACCATGCCACCATGCTGGGACCCAAACTCCAGGAGGACAGAAGCTCCTTTGTTCAGGATGTGTCTCTTCATCTGACTGTTGATTCATATCCTTTAATATCCTTTGTAATAAACTGGTATCCTGTCAGTAAATGAGTTTCCTGAATTCTGTCAGCCACCCTAGCAAATTAACTGAGTCCAATAAGGGGGCTGTGGAAATCTCCGATTTATAGCCAGTTAGTCAGAAGTACAAGTAACAACCTGGACTTGCAACTGGTATCTGAGGTGGAGGGCAGTCTTCTGGGCCTGAGCCCTTAACCTGTAGAATCTGATGTTATCCTGGGTAAATGTCGGAGGCCGGCTCCGTTCGGGCCCAGGGGTCCCTGAAGGATGGACGGTGTCGGTGAGGGAGGGATGAGAGAGGCCACGAGAATCTTTCTGACCACCAGGCAGGCATCTCCGCTCTGACTGGGGCTCAACTTTATTTTATAATTGTTTGGGGGACGGCACAGAAGTGGCATTTGCCTTAGACAATGATTTCTGATGACAAACTTCTTTGATATGTAAGAATTTCCCAGAACATAGATTTGTAGAAGACTCCTGCATAACCTTTATCAATAGTGATAGAGGTAGGGGATTTAGAAGCTTATCCCATGGGGAAGGAAGGTGTCTTTAGCATATAAGACAATGTTTTTAGCATAAAAAGGGTAAAGTTACTTCTTTGTGAGCAGGGCTCAATAGCTTGTTTAAGGAGAAGTATTAAGAAAAACAGGTCTTTCAGGAAACACAATGTTTGTTCCCATAATCACAAAATTCCTCAATAGGTTCCTTCACAGGGTGCAATCAGCATATTCAAGGCCAGAATAAGTCATTCCAAATACTGTTCACAAATGCCTTGGGGGGCCGGTGCTCTAAGCAGAAACAAGTGGGTGGGGGTGGATATCTGTCCTTAACTCTAATTTAGGCTCTTTGACTCAGGGCCAGACACAATGGTAACTCTTGTGCTCTTAGCCCCCTTTATTACGTGACTCTTGGATCTGCAAGGCCCATAGGAAGAGGCTTTTGACAATCATCCACAGTGCTTTCATCTGAAGTCTCTTTTGAAAAGACAGGAATATGCTTTTCCTTATAAGGAATCTGTGTGGGGAATATCGGTCTGATCTCGAATATTGTGAGGCCTGGTCAATACCAGCAGCCTCATTTCCAACATGAGCCAGTAGTAGCAGAAGGAGATACCAGTTTTTGTATCTCATGGCAGGAGCTGTGCAAACGTTGCCATTTCCTCGCTGTGACTGTCATCCAGCAAGGCCGGTGCAGCTCCCAGCAGGTAAACAGTGTCAGAATTGAATTGAATTATAGGCCACCCAGCTGATGTTAGAGACTCGCTAGTTGATGTGGGGAATCCCCACACCCCATTTTGGATTTGGGTGCGTAACCCTTCACTCAGGCACATTGAGATATTGGCTTGGAACAGTGATAGATATGACAGCACAGCTCTGGCCCTCATGTTGTTATGCTCCCTGAAGGTAGAGGGTGACAAGTCACATGCCCATGGCTACCACGTGCATCCTTGTGCCTGGAGGTTTCCAACTGGGAGGAGGACAATATTTAGCCCCATCTGGAGAATCAGCAGCTCCCATTTTGAAACCAATTCTGTCTCTTGGAAGAAGGAGATAAGGAATTCTATTTTTCTAATAAGGAAAAGATCTGGAAGACCTATAGGAAGATATTAATAGAACTTTGCTGAGGACCATGAAATATTAGAAAAAAATGAAGAAATATACTGTTTCCTAAATGGAAAAGTTCCTATGTTATGAAAATATAATTTCTTCCTGACTATTTTCAATTCCAATCAAAATACCCATAAAATTGATGAACTTGTTCTAATAGTCATCTTAAAGCATAAATGAGAAGGAATAGTTTTTTTAAAATGTTGAAAAAATGTATAGCAAAGAAAGGTTTTAAACTTACCAGATAAGGAAAATTATAAAATTTAGTTAATAAAATAATGTGATGGTGGACATGGAAATAGGCAAACAGGTGGAAATTATTAGAGTGCTTAGCAATAGATCTAAGTGCAAAGAATATTTAGACTGTGGTAAATGGAGCCTTTTAAAGAAGCACTGATAAAAACTACTAAATGGTTTTGAAGATTTGGGCAAATAAAAGCAGGTCATTAAATGTCACCAAACACCAAAATAAATTACAGATGGCTTACATTTTTTAATGTACCCAAAAAAGAATAATAAAGTACTAAAATATGTATGAGAAAATATTTATCTGAGTTCAGAATGAATAAAACCTTTTTTTTTAATGTTTTATTTATTTCTAGGAGAGAGAGAGAGACAGCGTGAGCAGGGGAGAGTCAGAGAGAGAGGGAGTCACAGACTCTGAAACAGGCTCCAGGCTCTGAGCTGGCAGTCAGCACATAGCCCGACGCGGGGCTCAAACCCACGAACCACGAGATCATGACCTAAGCGAAAGTCGGACGCTTAACCGACTGAGCCACCCAGGCGCCCCTGAACTTTTAAAAAGCTTAAATAATAAACTAGATGACATAGTTAACATTCACAATAAATGTGGGTGACAGAATATCCTCCCAAAATCCCAAATACAAGTAGAGAGGGGCAAACCAGCACCAGCCACAATTTCTGCAGGAGGAAGCAGACAGAAGCATGAACAAGGCATTTTCCCAGTCTGAGAATAGTAACACCATAAAATAGCAAATAGATGTTCTTTATTAAGCATGGTAGATCACCTTAAGAGCAAAAGCTAAAACTGTAATCCTATAGTGAGTGAGAGCAAGAACAGGTTTAGGCCTGAAAGAGCTCCAACCATCTAGACCCCCTGCATTCTCAAAACTGGCTAGTTAGCATTCCCTTCCAGAACTGAACTTCACATTAATGAGAAGTTGTTAGAAATGGCATCCAAATTGAGCAGAATAGGGACAACAGAGGCAAAGGAAAAATAAGGCACAAATAAAATGGGAGGGAGAGAACTGAGCCAGTGCATTTCAGAAGACAAGCTGTCATATTTTTCAACTTACACAAAAGCAACAGAAGAGGAAAACCAGTGATGTCAGAAAAGCGCGACTGAATCACTTCTCCTTCAGAAAATTCAGGAAAACTAATTTCATCCAAAAATGAGCAGCTGACAATAATCAGGGTTAAAGCCCATAAAAAAGTCCTAAATGAAAACAAGGAGCAGAGAAACATTCCTGTGATCAATGAAAGCACTCCAGAAAGATACACCCACAAAGCATGCTTTTACCTGTTATTTCATAATTCAAAAATTTTGAAACTCTTTGGAAATACAGGCAGGCAAGTGAGTATCTGACTTATGAGGGTAAGAAAATTAGATTATCATCAAACTTTTTGAAAGCAACACTTTATGCTAGAAGTAAATTTAAGGTACTCAAAAAGAAAGAAAGCAGGGCACCTGGGTGGCTCAGTTGGTTAAGCATTTGACTTTGGCTCAGGTCATGATCTCACAGTTCGTGGGGTCGAGCCCCGCATCGGGCTCTGTGCTGACAGATAGCTCAGAGCCAGGAGCCTCTTCAGATTCTGTGTCTCCCTCTCTCTCTGGCCCTCCCCTGCTCATGCTGTCTCTCTCTCTCTCTCAGAAATAAATTTTTAAAAAAAATTTTTTTTTAATGGGGAAGATTGAGGAGAGCATAAGCAAAAAATTTTAAATATATTTTCAGTCATCATTTTAGTGATAGGACTATTAGTATTGTTATTCTCAGATTGTTGTGGATAAAGCAAATGTGCAATATCAGATATTCTAATTCCATCATTCCCTGTGTCCTTGAGAGTCAGAATACTCAGTATGGAAGGAAAAAAAATACAGTAATGTGGAAAGGATTTAAAATTCTAATTTTGGGGGTACCTGGGTGGCTTAATCAGTTGAGTATCTGACTCCGGCTCAGGTCATGATGTCGCAGTTCACAAGTTTGAGCCCCATATTTGGCTCTGTGCTGACAGCTCAAAGCCTGGAGCCTGTTTCAGACTCTATGTCTCTCTCTCTCTCTCTCTCTCTCTCTGTCCCTTCCCTGCTCACACTCTGTCTCTCTCTCTCAAAAATAAATAAAACATTTTTTAAATTTTTAAAAAATAAAATTCTAATTTTGTAAATACTAAATTTCAAGTATAAGATAGATGGATGATAGTGCAATAGATAGCTAGATAGAGATGTAATTCCTCGATCTGTCCACTCAAGAGGCTTATAAACATTAACCATCCAAGTAGCCATGGGCATCCATCAAACCCAGATAGTGACCTTAAAATACCATTTCCCATTAAGTCACAAAATGAAACAAAACAAATTAATTTTTAAAAAGTATTATTGAAGTGATGGCTAATAACAGATCTCAACAGAAGATAAACCTGGAACATCCCGTCACATCAGGTAAAAGGGGATTGTTACAACACAAAATATTATACAGGAAGGTTCCAGTTCCAGATAGCAATATAGTAAGCTCCTAAACTCAATTCCTCCCACAGATACATTAAATCTACAGCTAGATTAAATTAAATCTAAGCTAGAAGCTTTTCCTTCTGAAAGAAATCTGAAAACTAACTGACTCCTACACATTGGGTAAATGAGAAAATACCCACGTCAAAACAGGTAGCAGAGACTGAGACATGATCTTGCCATAAACCCCATCCTCTCTATAGTGACATACAAGAGGAAACTCACAAATCCCAACTTCTCTCTGAACAGTGAAAAATGTGGACCCAACAACTCATGTCCTGACTTTTAAGACTTCTACCTAAGAGATGGATCCCCAAAACACCTATCTCTGAAAGCCAGTGGGACCAGCATCCTTGAGTTGCACAAGACTCTTCACCTTGACTATCCCCCCAGGCCTCAGGGCAGAGGCAGCACAGAAAACACCCAGCCTTTCCCAGAAAGCAATGTATTTGCCTATCTTAAAAGCTGCAGCCTGAGAGCCAGGCTTCTAATTTAATACATATCTAAGTAGGGACTTCAATCCTCTCCATAGACTGAGGAGGCCAGCAGGAAGAGTTTTCATATTCTCCCTCTGCCTCTTCCAAGTTACCAAGGTCTCTGTGAAAGGAGTTTGTACATACATCTGATGCCCCAGGTTTTGTGGCTGCAGCCAGAGGACACATGCCTTGATAGCCTGGCTTTGGTGACCAGCAGGACTTGTGTTTAGAGGCTCAATAGGACTGTAGCCAACAAAGAAACATTTCTTAACTGTCTATGCCCACAGAGCTTACAGCAGAAGGAGCAGAGAGAAATGCTCATCTCCCAATCTTTCCTTGAAAAAGGTCTATTTGCATTCTTTAAGAGCTGCTGCCTTAGGCCCCTGGCTTCAATTTAGCCTTCATGTAGGTGCAGACCAAGATTCTCCCCTTTGGGACACTGACAGTTCTAGGCTCACCCTCACCTATTGGAAGCCACTAAAAACAAAGAAGGTGGTTTGGACAATCACAACAGTTTAAGAGATACCCAAGAGCCAGGCTAAAGGTTCATTTCCTACACAAGACCGCTTGTGCAAGACTGGGAGAAGGGGCTGTTTTATCTAATGCATAGAAACCAATACACAGAGTCAAGGAAAATGAAGACACAGAGGAATATGTTCCAAAGGAAAGAACAGGACAAAACCTCAGGAAAAGAAACTTTAATGAAACAGAAATAAGTGGTTTATCTGATAAAGAGTTCAAAATATTGATCATAGGGGAGCCTGGGTGGCTCAATTGGTTAGGCGTCCAACTTTGGCTCAGGTCATGATCTCACCACTCTTGGGTTTGAGCCCTGCGTCAGGCTCTGTGATGACAGCTCAGAATCTGGAGCCTGCTTTGGATTCTGTGTCTGCCTCTCTCTCTCTGCCCCTCCCCCACTTGCACTCTATCTCTCTCAAAAATGAAAAAATATATATATTGATCATAAAGATGCTCACCAAGGACAAGAAAATAATGCATGAAGAAAGAGAAGTTCAACAAACAGAAAACATAAGAAAGTATCAAACAAATCCCAGGGCTGAAGAATACAATAACTGAACTGAAAAATCCTACAGAGGAGCTCATCAGCAAACTAGATGAAGTAAAAAAAAGGATCAGCAAATTGGAAAACAGAGTAGTGGAACTCATCCAATCAGAAGAACAAAAAGAAAAAAAAAGGATGAAAAAGATAGGACAAAATGGGTGACAGGGAGTGGGAGACAGAGGAATAAATTATGAAATGAATAAGTTACAGGAATAAAAGGCACAACATAAGGAATATAGTCAATGGTATTGTAAATAGCATTGTAGAGTGACAAATGCTACATTTGTGGTAAGCACACATAATGTACAGTGATATTAGATCAGTATGTTGTACACCTGAAACCAGTGTAACACTGTGTGTCAACTATATCCCGATTTTTTTAAGTTAAAAAAAGAAATAAAAAAAATAGCTTAAGGTACTCACGGGAAATCATCAAGTAGATCAACTTTGCATTATAGGGGCCTTAGTAAAAGGGAAGGAAGAAAGGAGCAAGAAGCTTACTCGAAGATATAATGGCTGAGAGCTTCCCTGACCTAGGGGAAGAAATGGGAATCCAGATCCAGGAAGTACAGAGAGTTCAAAAAAAAGATGAGAAGAGTGCTGGATGTATTAACTAGTTATGAGAATTCCTTTAAAATGTACAATTGACCCTTGAACAACAGAGGTTTGAACTGTGAGGGTCCACTTGTATGCATCTTTTTTCTATAAATACTTTACAGTACTGTATATGTATTTTCTCTTCCTCATGATTTCTTAATAACATTTTTAGCTTATTTTAAGAATACAGTATATAATACATATAACATGCAAGATATGTTTTAATCAACTTTATGTTATTAGTAAGGCTTCCCCTCAATAGTAGACTAGTAGTCAAGTTTGGAGGGAGCCAAAATTTATACATGGATTTTCTTTTTTCTTTTTAACTTTTTTAATGTTTTTATTTATTTCTGAGAGAGAGAGACAACATGAACAGGGGAGGGTCAGAGAGAGAGGGAGACACAGAATCTGAAACAGACTCCAAGCTCTGAGCTGTCAGCACAGAGCCCGACGCGGGGCTTGAACCCACGAACTGTGAGATCATGACCTGAGCCAAAGTCGGACGCTTAACTGACTGAGCCACCCAGGAGCCCCTATTCATGGATTTTCAACTGTGTAGGGTGTTGGCACCCCTAACTTCCATGTTGTTCCAGGGTTAACTGTATAGGTATCATGAGGTTCACATGATATAATCATCATGGTGTACACTTTAAATGTCTTACAATTTTGTCAATTATATCTCAAAAAAAAGCTGAAAAATAATAGAACTACTGATTTTTAAAATAATATACGGGTGCCTCGGTGGCTCAGTCAGTTAAGTGTCTGACTTCAGCTGGGATCACGATCTTGCAGTTCATGAGTTCAAGCCCGTGTTGGGCTCTGGGCTGACAGCTCAGAGCCTGGAGCCTGCTTCAGATTCTGTGTCTCCCTCTCTCTCTCTGCCCCTCCCCCACTCACACTGTGTCTTTGTCTCTCAAAAATAAACATTAAAAAAAGATATAATAAATAAAATAAAATACTATAGACTGGGTAGCTGATAAACAACAGAAATTTATTTCTCATAGTTCCAGAGTCTGGGAAGTCCAAGATCAAGGTGCCGGTAGATTTGGTGTCTGGTGAGGACCTATTCCTTGTTATAGATAGCTGTCTTCTTACCATGTCCTCACATAGTGGAGGAAATGAGAGAGCTCTCTGCGATCTTTTTTTTTTTTTAATATTTTTATTTATTTCTAGGAGAGAGAGAGAGAGTGTGAGCAGGGAGGGTCAGAGAGAGAGGGAGTCACAGACTCTGAAATAGGCTCCAGGCTCTGAGCTGGCAGTCAGCACAGAGCCCGACGCGGGGCTAGAACCCACGAACCTAAGCGAAAGTCGGACGTTTAACCGACTAAGCAACCCAGGCGCCCCTCTGCGATCTTTTTTAAAGGCACTAATCCTACTCGCAAGGGCTCTGTTCTCATGACCTAATCATCTTGCAAAGGCACCACATCCAAGTATCATCACATTGGGGGTTAGGTTTCAATATATGAATTTTGTACACAAACATTCAGTCTACAGCGGATATGCAGAGAGTGATATTAGAAGGCAGGATAGTGGTTACTTGTGAGGGGAGGGAGATAAGGATGAACAATGAAGGGGTCTCTGGGGACACAAAAGTTCTATTTCTTCATCTGATATTTGCCTTAGAATAATTCACTAAGTGATACATTTGTTTTATGTGGTCTTCTATATCCATGTTTTATTTTACAATAAAAATACTCTTTTTAAAAAACATCATGAACAAATTAAAGGGCACATTGAGGAAAGCATATATATGACAGCAAAGGATTAATATTCTTATTTTATAATAATCTTTTCTAAATTTATAAGGAAAGAAATAATGTCCTTAATAAGAAATGAACAAAAGTACTTCATAGAAGATCTCCAATGGTCAATAAACATATAATAAAATGTTCAGACTTGCTAATTACCCAAGAAATGTAAATTCAAGCAAAAATAAGGACATTGATCAAATTGGAAAAGATTAACAAAATGACAAAGCCTAATGTTAAGGATGCAGAGAAGTAGTATTCTCCCACGATGCTGGTTGGAATCTTGTGTGTCATAACTATTTTACAAAATAATTTGGCAACATTTAATCTTAAAAAATGCATGCACTTTATTTGAATAAGTCTACTTTTAAGAATTTAGCCCAGGGGCGCCTGGATGGCTCAGTTGGTTAAGCGTCTGACTTCGGCTCAGGTCATGATCTCACACACAGTTTGTGGGTTCGAGCCCCACGTCGGGCTCTGTGCTGACAGCTCAGAGCATGAAGCCTACTTCAGATCCTGTGTCTCCCTCTCTCTCTGTGCCCCCCCATTCGCTCTCCATCTCTGTCTCTCAAAATAAAATAAAGACATAAAAAAAGATTAAAAAAAAAAAAAAGAATTTAGCCCAAAAGTGGGTGCCTGGGTGGCTTAGTTAAGTGTCTGACTTTGGCTCAGGGCACAATCTCAAGGTTTGTGAGTTCCAGCCTGGCATCAGACTCTGTGCTGACAGCTCAGGGCCTGGAGCCTGTTTTGGATTCCCTCTATCTCTCTGCTCCTCCCCTTCCTCTGCTCATGCTGTCTCTAAAATACAATAAACATTAAAAAAAAAAAAAAAAAGAATTTAGCCCAGAGAAACTATCATGAGTGACTGAAAAGGTATAGTTACAAAGATGTTTAGCAAACCATTGTATACATTGAAAAAAACTTAGAAATAACTATATGTCCAATAATAGTGAACTTGTTAAATAATCAAGTTAAGGGAATACTTGGTGCCATAAAAACTAGAACACCAAATGATTTTGAAAATGTTTATATTGTTTGTAAAAAGGAAATTTAAAAGCAGTATCTCCTGTAATACTTTTGTTTCCTTTTAAACATTTTTGTTGTTCAGTATAACATATATTAATAATAGTGCACCAAAAACAAAACAAAAAGACAAAAAAAAAAAAACAAAAACCAAAAAACAGAGCTAGGGGCACCTGGGTGGCTCAGTTGGTTAAGCTCCCAACTCTTGATCTCGGCTCAAGTCATGATCTCTTGGGTTGTGGGATGGAGCCCCGTGTCAGGCTCTGTGCTGACAACATGGAGCCTGTGTGGATTTCTCTCTCCCTCTCTATCTCTCCCTCTCCCATTAATGCACGTGTGTGTGCTCTCTCTCTCTCAAAATAAATAAACTTAAAAAAAGAAAATAAACAGGTACAGCTGATTTATCACAAAATGAATGTCTTATAATCAGCCGAGTCCCAAAATAGAAGGATTCAAGCATTCCAGAAGTGCTCTCCTGCCCTGTCCCTTCTTCCCAAATGACCCCCATTCCTGATGTGATTATTCCTTGCCTTTTCCTTCTGGTTTTACCACTTGTGTATATGTCAGTAACATGCTGTAGTATAGTTTTGTCTACTTATAAGCTTCACATAAATGGAATGATATGGAATGTACACTTTTATATTTGGTTCTTGTACTCCTTCTTGTTGCTCTAGAAATCATTGTTCCTTGTTCTATATGAAACAGGGAAAGCTTTTTGAATTGGTCGCACGAATATACCACAATTATTTGTTCATTCTATTCTTGAAGGACATTTGGAGCTCCTATGGGTAATGCTACTATGAACATTCTTCTATATGTCTTTATTGCACAAGAGCACAAGTTCTAGTGAGTAAATATTTAGGAGTGGAACTGCTAGATGAAATGATAGATGGATCTTCAGTTTTAGTAGATATGTCAGTTTCCCAAATTACCTGTAACCTGTTGACACTCTCACCAGCAGAGTATCCATATTCTTCATAATATTGGTTACTATTGTCAGTCTTTCTTGATTTTAATAATCATACGGTCATGTAACAGTATCTTGTGATTTTAATGTGTATCTTCCTTATTTCTGATGGATTTATTGGTCATTTAGACATAATCCTTTGTGAAGTAAGTGTCTGTTCTAATTTCTTGCCCACTTTTTTCCTGTTGGGTTGTTTCGCTTTTTCTTAAAGTGTAGAATATAAGTGGGGAAAAAAAGATTTTTAAAAAACGACTGCATAGGGGCACCTGGGTAGCTCAGTTGGTTGAGTATCTGACTCTTGATCTTGGCTCAGGTTATGATCTCCTGGTTTGTGGGATCAAGCCCTGCACTGGACTGACTGCACACTGACAGTGCAGAGCCTGCTTGAAATTCTCTCTCCCTCTCTCTCTGCCTCTGCCCTGCTCATGTGTGCTCTCTCTCTCTCTCTCAAAAATAAATAAACATTAAAAAAAAAAAGAGAGAGATGAATCTACATTTTAAAAAATACATATATATTCAATCATGGTAATAATAGTTCTGAGTGATGGAATAATGAGTGATTTATATTTTCTTCCTTATGCTTTTCTGCACTTTTCTAATTTCCTAAACTGATTATGTATTATTTTCAGAACATTAAGTGTTGCACCATTCTAATGAATAAAAACAATGGGTTTTTGCAAAAGATACCGTCTAGGGAATAAAGACTGAATGCTGAGCTGGTAAGTTTATGAGATATTTGGATGATTTATGGTAGTGATTTTCAAATGATGGCAAAGTGTTCTATAGCTAAAATTGAATAATAGCACCCCTTTCCAATTTTCAATGGCTTCCTTATGTTGTTTAATGCCTTAGAACTAAATTTAATACATTAAGTTACCAAACTATACATGCATCAATGAATTATTAACATGCCAAATAGGATCCAGTAGAAACAAAAATTATGGAAGAAGTTTACCATAGTTAGGACATTCATACTTCTATATCAAGAAGAATTTCTGTTTTCACTTCCATGAGAGCTCCTATTAATGTAGCTTCTAAATTAAAAATATTCACATTCTGACAAATCACAACTTAAAAGGTTTTAGATTTCTTCTACTCTGTAAAATTAAATATCAAATATTAATTGATTAAAACTGTTCCCAACAGTGTGTAGCATAGAAAAGAATTGGAGTATGATTCATAACTCAAAAAGCTTTCCATCTCAGTTGGAGAAATAAATCAAGCCTTTATGAAAGTAACAAATTGCATGATAGTATGTAAATGATGTAAGGAGTCCAAGAAAGCAGATTTAGAGGTAGGAAAAAGAGAATGCCTAGTACAAGAGGAATATAAACTTCGGGTAAGTATTCTTTCCTTATTATTGGGACTACCTGAGCACTCTATCCCACAATAGATGTTACCACACAACAATGTAAGAAGTTTTATCTAAATTTATGCTCCCTTCTTACTGTTATAGTAGCAAATCTATGGTTTTATGATGCACCTCCCCAGGACTCCAATCCTTTCTCTGTTGCTTTGTTATGCTCTCCATCTTATTTATATGAACAAATGTGCTTTCATTTAGCCAAGGTTCCAAGTGTGTCCTCGTATAACCTGGAATATAATTTGAAGAAGCCCTTAAAATGTTATTAAAAATTAATTTCCAGCTATCACTCTCAATAATTCTAAATTCCACATAGCAATTTGCAGTCAGTTTTCGTAACCATTAAGGTGGAATTCTGACACCAAGAATTTAAAATGAACTGTTCCAGAAAGTAAGACTAAGTAAGTCTGGGCTGTTGGGGAAGATGGCAATGTGCAAAGTTCCAGGAATTTGTCTCTCCAGTTGGACAACCCTGTATTGGCAAAATCTGTCTTGTGTAACCATGATAGAATTCTACAGTCTATGTAAAGACTTGCAGCTTTCCTGGGGATGACGTGCCTGGTAAATTGTGGTTAATTTTCATCAATTTCACTCTAGCAGGGGAATAGCTACGCATCTTCCCCCTCCCAGTCCCGTGATAGGCAGCTGTACCAATGTTTCTAGAATGGCCCACAGAAGCCAGAGTGGGCAAAAGGACTTGGTCATCCAACACCAGGGATCTGTGTTCTGACCACCAACTGCTGCATCTGATCATGAAGATGTAGAAGCAGACGTAGGCAGCCACTGTTACATCTCCCACTGCTGTTGTTTCCTGCTCCTCTAAGCAGAAGCAGCTTCCAGGAGGTTTAAAGAGACAATAGCTATATCATTTTCTTCATTTTCCCTTTTGCCCCTTTTGGAAGCCAGACATTTCAAGACTAGTTATGTATACAGGAAAAGTTTAGAAAGTCACCATGTGTGCCCAAGATGCAGTCTCAGAAAAGACCTAAGAAGACCTTAAGTTACACCTCAGGCTGATCCCTGACACAGAGAAAACTTAACAAAAAAATTTTTTTTAATTTTTAATGTTTTATTTATTTCTAGGAGAGAGAGAGAGAGACAGCGTGAGCAGGGGAGGGTCAGAGAGAGAGGGAGTCACAGACTGAAACAGGCTCCAGGCTCTGAGCTGGCAGTCAGCACAGAGCCCGACGCGGGGCCCGAACCCACGAACTGCGAGATCATGACCTAAACGAAAGTCAGACGCTTAATCGACTAAGCCACCCAGGCGCCCCATACTTAACAAAAATTTTTTAAAGAAACAAACCAAAACAGCAAACCCTGGGGAAGGAGGAAATCTGATTTCCAGAATTACCATAAGATTTAAATGTTCAGTTTTCAATTAAAAATCACAAGAAATGCAAAGAAACAAGAAAGTGTGACATGTTAAAAAAAAAAAAAATAATAAGTTCCTTCTCCCTAAGGATACCTGATATAATAGGTGGGATTTATTTCAAACTGAAAAAAAATTTATAATGACAAAAGAGTCATAGTAATTTTCTGGAGTTGGCTCTGGTCTTGAAGGGTTAGTTCAAACTGCACTTCTATAAACAACTAAAAAACTAGAAAACATATAAAACAACTGTGTTCTAGCACTGGGCAATATTCAGCTTAGAGCTACAATCCTGAAAAAAAGGAGGTACAGGAGGTAAGATTCAAATCCACCTGGGCTTTCTCTACGAATGCATTTTCAAAAACAGTATACGTAAAGGGATGCCAGGCAGAGAACTGTCTCTGGGCAAAGAAACAGAGGCTGGAATTCAGAGTTTCTAAGGTATGTGAAATTTGAGGGGCAGATTATCAGAAAGGAAGGAGCTGCTGAGAAAGAATCTCCAAACTCTGCCTATGGTTCCCCTGGAGGTGTTTATAGATCCTAAGCTCTGTATGTAAAGGATGAGGCTCTGAAAAGCCTAACAGAGAAAAGCTGCTCAGGGATTGAAAGCTGAAAAGAAAAATCAGGGATTTCACAGGGCCAGGGAGACACTGGCCCAGCCTGAAAGGAGAGACATTGGTCAATATCTTTGCTATTTAGTTTTGATACCGGAATGCCCATTTCTTAGAAGAAAAGACCATGTCCTACAATTGAAGGCAAAACTGAAATAACCAATATCTAAAAGCCTAAAACTAAGTCTTACTAAGGTCAAAGTGGTCCACATTAATTTAGCTACCTGCAAAATCAAGTTCAACACTCTTTTAAAGAAAATACGATAATCCAGGAGTGCCGGGGTGGCTAATTTGGTTAAACATCTGACTTTGGCTCACATCATGAACTCATGGTTCATGAGTTCAAGTTCCACATCGGGCTCACTGCTGTTGGCTCAGAGACTATTTCAGATCCTCTGTCTCCCTCTCTCTCTGCCTCTCCCCCACTTTCTCTCTCTCTCTCAAAAATAAACATTAAAATTTTTTTAAAAAGAAAAGAATACAGAACCTCCAAAATAAATCATCAACTATCTAGTACACAGTCAAAAATTACTAGATATTCGGGGCGCCTGGGTGGCTCAGTCGGTTGAGCGTCCGACTTCGGCTCAGGTCATGTTCTCGCAGTTCGTGGGTTCGAGCCCCGCATCGGGCTCTGTGCCGACAGCTAGCTCAGAGCCTGGAGCCTATTTCGGATTCTGTGCCTCCCTCTCTCTCTGATCCTCCCCTGCTTATGCTGTCTCTATCTCTCTCTCAAAAATAAATAAAATATAAAAAAAAAATTACTAGAAATTCAAAGAAAAAATGTGATCAAGAGTAAAAGGAATATCAGTCATAAAAACAGACACACAGATACATCAGATGTTAAAATTAGCAGTAATGAGGGCTTAAAAATGTCTATAATAATATGTAAAAGAATCCAAGGGAAAGGTTGAATATAATGGCTAAAGATATAAGAAATTTTAGGAGAGTTTAAAAAATTTATGTATATGAAAAAAGAACCAAATGGAAACACCAAAACTGACAAAAACAATATCTGGAATCAAATATTCATTAGATGGGATCAGCTAAAGATTGGACACAACAGAAGAAAGAATTAGTGAATTTTAAGATAGTTCAAGAGAAATAATTTAAATTGAAACACAAAGAATAAAATATTAGGATACAAACAAAGAATAAAGCCTCAATGACCTGTGGAAAGTATCATATGGTCTAACATAAGTATTCCAGAAGGAAAAGAGACAGAAATAAAGCAAGAATAATATTTGAAGTATTTTTTATCACAATTCCAAATTTGATCAAAAAAGAAACCCACAGACAGGAAAAATCAATGAACCCCAACCAGAAAAAAAAAATTACATCTAGAAAGAAATATACATGCAAAGAAAATCACACCTAAGCACATCATAGTCAAATTGCTGAAAACCAAAGTTAAAGATAAAAATGTTAAAAGCAAGCAGATGCAGGGACTTGAAGAGCTATCTGTGCTCCACAGCAGCATCATTCACAATAACCAAAAGGTAGAAGCAACCCAAATATCCATTAACAGATAAATGGAAAAGCAAATGTGGCATATACATACAATGGAATATTATTTAGTCTTATAAGGGAAGGAAATCATGATACACACTACAACATGGATGAACCTTGAGGACATTACACTAAGTAAAATAATCTGGCTGTGGTAGGAACCCCTCCCTAAGGAGAAAGAAAAAAAATGAAGAAGAGAGAAGAGAAGACTTCAAGGTCACCTAGATATGGGTCCAGCTGCCTACATCCTCCATGTTCTTGTAAACTGAAACAACTTAATCAGACTGCATGTTTATGTGTGTTACCATATATGGGAGACAAAGAAATAGAAAATGTATAAAAAACCTATGCCATATGATGTGGGCCGCTCAGTTCTTTTGGGCACGAACCCAACTGAGCGGTGCCGGCATGAATAAAGTTGCTTCCTGGAAAGAAAAGCCTCGGTGTCACAACTCTCTGAGCGAGAATCCTGCAACACGGCCATCAAAAAATAAATACTGTATGACTCCACTTATATAAGTTATCTGGAGTGGAATATTGATTGTCAGGGGGACGGGAGATGGGGAGTTGTTCAATGGGCATAATTTTGCAAGATTAAAATTCTGGAGGTTGGTTACACACTACGTGAATTTACTTAACTAAAGAACTGTACACATAGGGGCGGCTGGGTGGCTCAGATGGTTAAGTGTCTGACTTCAGCTCAGGTCATGATCTCACGGTTCGCGGGTTTGGGCCCCGCGTCAGGCTCTGTACTGATGGCTCAGAGCATGCAGCCTGCTTCAGATTCTGTGTCTCTTCTCTCTCTGACCCTCCCCTGCTCATGCTGTGTCTGTCTCTCTCTCAAAAATAAATAATAAACATTTTTTAAACTAAAAAATCAAACAAACCTGTATGCTTAAAAGTTGTTAAAATGGTAAATCCTGTGTCATAGTTTATATAAAAAATCTTTTTGAAGAATTTAAAAAAGTAAACAGAAAGGGGCACTTAGGTGGCACAGTCAGTTAAGCATCCAACTTTTGTTATCAACTCAGGTCATGACGTGGCAGTAGTGGGATCAAACCCCATACAGAGCCTGCTTAGGATTCTCTCTCCCTCTCTCTCTGCCTCTCCCTCACTAGAGCTCTCCCTCTTTCTGTCTCTCTCTCTTCCAAAATAAATAAGTATTTTTAAAAAAAAGCAAACAGAAGAAAGATATTAAATGCAAATGAAAAGCATTTTAAAAAAATGAAGCTGACTTTTCATTAGTAAAGGACAGAAAAAAGTAAAGGCTTCTTTAAAATGCCAAAACAAAATTAAAACTATCAACCTCAAATTCTTTTTAAAAATTTTTTTATTTTTATTATTTTTTTAAATGTTTTATTTATTTCTGAGAGAGAGAGAGAGAGAGACAGCGTGAACAGGGGAGGGTCAGAGTGAGAGGGAGACAGAATCCGAAACAGCCTCCAGGCTTTAAGCTAGCTGTCAGCACAGAGCCAGATGCAGGGCTCGAACCTAGAAACCACGAGATCAAGACCTGAGCTGAAGTCTTGGACGCTTAACCGACTGAGCCACCCAGGCACCCCATCAACCTCAAATTCTATACTGAGTGAAAATATCCTTCATAAATGAATCCAGGAACACCTGGGTGGCTCAGTCAGTTAAGTATCTGACTCTTGATTTTGGCTCAGATAATGATTCTCAGGGTTGTGAGATCAAGCCCTGCAGTCAGGCTCCACGCTGTGCATGAAGGCTGTTTAAAATTCTCTCTAAGATCTGCTTAAGATCTCCCTCCACTGCTCACACTTGCTCTCTATCTCTCAAAAAGTTATTTTAATAAATAAGTAAGAAAGCAAAATGGAAACCTGTTCACATAAATGAAAATTTAAATAATTTGTTGCCCACAAATCCATACTACAAGAAATATGAAAGAAAATTCTTTAGGCTGCAGGAAAATAATACGATACAGAAATTCAGATTTATAAGAAGGAAAAATGAGCACTAGAAATGCTTGAAAGGCCAAACATTTAAAGAGAAATTATTCAAACTGAATGAGCTGTAGGACAGTATCATATGGTCTACAATTAATTAACAAAATAATTAACAATATATTATACCATTTATAACATATGCAAAGGTAACATATATGACAATAGAACAAAGAGAGAGTTAAGAGGATTTTGCTGTTTTGTTTTTCTTCAAGAACTGGTATAACAAACAGAAAAATGCAATGAAATGTTAGAAGCATTTTTAGAATGGATTTGCATGCAGCAGGAACACCACAAAAGACAATAGTCAGTCCCTCACAGTAAATAGTGAAGGGCTGAGTGCTGTTCATTCCTCATTCGCCCTCTATTCTCTAAGTAGCTGAACCCCAGAGATTGTTAGCTGAGTTCCCTCTAGCTTCTGGGTAGGTTCATCCAATGGGAAGTACCATGGGATCTCGGAGGGCAGAAGGGAAGAGAGGTAGAGTATTTCTTCTCTTTCTGTATCAGCACAAAAGGTTTGGCAGGGGCTAAGTCCCTCTATAACATCAGCTTCTGCTACGATGCCCCTTCTCCATGACTTCAGCATTCACCCTTCAGGTAGAAAGGTTGTAATTCTGCTGTTACTAGTTCCTGGGCACTCAACATACCCTGTTAGTTCTCTTAACTCTGTGCACACTGCTGTAAATGGCCCCTTCATTAAATACACACGGGGAAATGGAACACCAGAAAACAATAGCATGCTGTAGCATCAGGCTTACTCAAATTATGACGTGCAAATTATGGGATGGAGTACAGTGAGGAGAAAAGACTTGGAAAATCACTGGATTGCTGCAGAAATAATAAGTGGGTTGGCAGCTTTGAAAAAGAGAAGCTTGGTGTCTTGAACTTTCAACTTAAGGCGTGGGTTGAAGTCAGATGGCCTCCAAGGAGTTTGTTATCTCTTCACTGTTGGGCTATAGTGACTGTGGATGGGGTGCCTATGCTGCAAGAGTCAGCCCATTATCCCTCATTGTCTCCAGGCATATAAAAAGAGTTAAACTTCACAATGGCATTGCCTTAAAGTATCTCTCTACAGTTTGCTCATTGTTGCAAGGCGGGGAGGGGGATAATAACAGTGGAGAATTCAGATAACACCTTGAATGAGTGATCAAAATAAACATCAACAATGAGGGGCAGATGGACATTGTACACTTCCAGATGTGACACCATGAGAAGGATACGTCACATATGTAGTATTCATTCCACCTGGGAATGCATACATGACTCTAAGGAAGGATCAGAGGAGCCCAGAATAAGGATTTTTCTATTTTTTTTAATGTTTTATTTATTTCTAGGAGAGAGAGAGAGACAGCGTGAGCAGGGGAGNTTTTCTATTTAAAAGAAAATGGAGGGGCCCCTGGGTGGTTCAGTCGGTTAAGCGTCCGACTTCGGCTCAGGTCATGATCTCACGGTTTATGGGTTCGAGCCCCGCGTCGGGCTCTGTGCTCACAGCTCAGAGCCTAGAGCCTGCTTCAGATTCCCTCTCTCTCTTCCCCTCCCCTGATCACTCTGTCTCTCTCTCTCTCAGAAGTAAATAAAACATTTAAAAAAATTAAAAAAAAAAAAAAAAATGGAGGATG
>NW_027531880.1:2460076-2464540 GCF_008692635.1 Crocuta crocuta
GCAGGGAGCTCTCTCTTGCTCTCTCTCAAAATAAATAAATAAACATTTTTTAAAAAGAAAAGAAAAATGGAGGGGAGCTATAGTCTTCAAAAATGTCAATGCCATAAAAGACAAAGAAAGACTGTGGAAATATTCTAGATGAAGAACACTAAATGAAAAGTAAATGCAATACCTGATCCAAGACTGGATTCTTCACTAGAGGGCAGAAATGCTACAAAAAAAATAATAAATAAATAAAAACTATTAAAAATTGTCATAGAGAAGGTAGCTTGGATAAAACAATTTTATTAAGCTTAGGGGCGCCTGGGTGGCTCAGTCGGTTAAGCATCTGACGTCGACTCAGGTCATGATCTCGCAGTTCATGAGTTTGAGCCTCCCGTTGGGCTCTGTGCTGACAGCTCAGAGCCTGCTTCAGATTCTGTGTCACCCTCTCTCTGCCTCTCCTCCGCTTGCCCTTTGTCTCTCTTTCCCAAAAATAAATAAACATTTAAAAACTAAAAAAAAAAAACAAACCACAATTTTATTAAACTTAAATTTACGGAAGTTGATAATTGTACAGTGGCTAATGTGAAAGAATATCCATATTCTTAGCAAACATATACTGAAATATTTAGGAGTAAGAGGCCATGACATACAATCTGTTCTCAAATTGTTCAGTAAAAATGTATATTATATATACATACATATATACCCATACAGAGAGGAAGACAGAGAGAAAATCCATGTGCATGTTGTAGCAAGTGGAGTAAAATGTAAACAGTAAGTGAAACTGGGTAATATACATACTAGTTTGATAGAGCTGCCAGATAAAACTTGATTACCTCTGGGGCACCTGGGTGGCTCAGTTGGTTGAGCATCCAACTCTTGGTTTCAGCTCAGGTCATGATCTCATGGTTTCATGAGTTCAAGCCCTGAGTTGGGCTGTGTGCTGGCAGCGTGAAGCATGCTTGGGATTCTCTCTCTCTTTCTCTCTCTGTCCCTTCCCTGCTTGTGCTATCTCTGTCTCTCTCAAATAAATTAAACCTTAAAAAATTATAAGAAAAAATAAAACTTGATTACCTATGTAAAGACCCTGTTTCCAAATAAGATTAAATTCTAAGGTACTGGGAGTTAGGACTTCCACATATCCATTTGGCAGGGGGACACAATTCAATCCATAACAGACATAGAAATAATTTTTATACTATTTTTATTCTTGTAACTTTTCCATAAGTTTGAAATTATTTCCAAGCAAAACATTTTGTTAAAAGAAAAAGAAATCCCTGTATGACAAAGAGAGTGAATTACAGAACCTATTCCAAGAACAGATAAAGGAATATATCCCAAAGAAATTGTAGGATTCTATAAATTCACAATCACAGGACCTTGTAATGGATCTTGGAATTCATATTCACAAGACCCTTAGAATAAGGACATTGACCAAAAAATGACAAATCATAAAGTTAGATCAGGGCAAATTTGTAAATAGGAGTGCACTTACCAAGAATTCTAGATTCAATATGTCCAGTAACAGTCTAGGAACTGCTATTCAAATGCCCATGTTTTTTGCTCCAATAGGCCTTGCCAGAGTTCCATACAGCCTCACTATCTATCACATCTGGAATTCTATTGATTCTGTTGCAATAGTTTCAGATCTGTCTTCCACTTTGGTCCTAAAATGGCCGTTAGAGTACCAAGTGGCTCTATGAGTTTGCTTGTAGAGCCTGGTTCAAAGATGACTTAGGGCGCCTGGGTGGCTCAGTTGATTAAGCATCTGACTCGATTTTGGCTTAGGTCATGAACTCAGGGTCATGGGATTGAGCCCCATATCAGGCTCTGTATTGAGTATGATTGAGTATGGAGCCTACTTAAGATTCTCTCTCACTCTCTTTCTCTCTCTCCCCCACTCCCTCTGCCCCTTTCTCCCACTCACTCCTCTCTCTCAGAAAGAAAGAAAGAAAGAGAGAGAGAGAGAGAGAGAGAGAGATAAAGAAAGAAAGAAAGAAAGAAAGAAAGAAAGAAAGAAAGAAAGAAAGAGAAAAAGAAAAAGAAAAAGAAAAAGAAAGATGGCCTAGATTGAGATGCTGGAATTTTCCTAGCATACTTTGGAGAAAAGAGTATAATAATTTAATGAAATGGGAATGCTGAAGTTAATCATTACTTGCAGCCTGCTTAGCTAGCTTCTATCATACAACTCAAGATGGTCCAGAAATGCATTAGTGAAGGGAGTACCAGCATCCATAAAAATCTTTATATTAACCATTCACTGAAGGCCAGAGTTGCTGGTGGAAAATACTGCCATAGAATTGGGCTTCCTGCACAGCAAAAAAAAATTATCAACAAAATGACAGGGTAACCTACTAAATGTGAGAAAATATTTACAATCATATATCTGATAAAGGGTTAATATTTACAATATACAAAGAATGCTTACATCTTAATAGCAAAAAACCCAAACAATCTACTTAAAAATGGGCAGATGATTTGCAACAATGTAGATGGAACTAGAGAGTACTATGCTAAGCAAAGTAAGTCAGGCAGAGAAAGACAAATATCATGTGATTTCACTCACATGTGGAATTTAAGAAACACAACAGATGAACATAAGGGAAGAGAAGGAAAATAAGATAAAAATAGGGAGGCAAACCATAATAGACTCTTAAATACAGAAAACAAACTGAGGAAGAAAATATACAGACAACTAATACGCACATGAAAAGATGTTTAACATTAAAAAAAAGAAGAAAAGATGCTCAACATCACTAATCATCAGAGAAATGCAAACCAAAATCACAATGATGTATCTATCACTTCATACCTGTTAAATGGCTAACATCAAAAAGATAAGAAATAATAAGTGCTGGTGCGTATGCAGAAAAACAGGAAGGAACCCTTGTGCACTGTCAGTAAGAATGTAAACTGGTGCAGCCACTATGGAAAACAGTATGGTGTTTCCTCAAAAAATCATATGTAGAACTATCATATGATCCAGCAATTTCACTTCTGGGTATTCATTGGAAAACAATAAAAACACTAATTCCAAAAGATATACACAACCCCCATGTTCATTGCAGCATTATTTACAACAGTCAAGCTATGGGAACAACCTAATCATTGAGAGAAGAATAGATAAAGATGTGGTTTTTATATTTGTGTGTATACATACATACATATATAGGAACCACATATAAACCACATCTTCTTTATCTATTCTTCTATCAATGACTATGTTGTTTCCATATCTTGGCTGATAATATATATAAACAATGGAATACTATTCAGCCATAAAAAAAGAATGGAATTTTGCCATTTGTGACAACATGGAAGGACCACTTGAGAGCTTTATGCTAAGTGAAATAAGTCAGAGAAAGACAAATACCACATGATCTCACTTAGATGTAGAACCTAAAAACCAAAGCAGACAAACAAAAAGCTAAAACCAAAAAACCAAGCTCGTAGACACAGAGAGCAGACTGGTGGTTGCTGGTCGGGCTGGGGGGTAGGGTGTACAAAACGGGAAGAGGGTCAAAAGGTACAAATTTTCCATTATAAAATAAAGAAGTCATGGGAATGTAATGTACAGCATGGTGATGATAGTTAATAATATTGTTTTGCATATCTGAAAGTTACTAAGACAATAATCTTTTTTTTTTTTTTTACAAATAGTTTACTGTCAAGTTGGTTTCCGTATAACACCCAGTGCTCATCTCCACAAGTGCCCCTCTCCATGCCCATTCCCCCTCTCCGCCACATCCATCAGTCCTCAGTTTTTGTCAGCATTCAAGAGTCTCTCATGGTTTGCCTCTCTCCCTTTCCCCCACCATTTTTTACCCCCTTCTTCTCCCCCCGGTCCTCCGTTAAGTTCCTCCTAATCCTCCTATACGTGCAAACATATGATATTTGTCCTTCTCTGCCCGACTTATTTCGCTCAGCATAACACCCTAAAGGTCCATCTATGTTGCTACACAAGGCCAGATTTCATTTTTTCTCATTGCCATGTAGTATTCCATTGTATAGATAAACCACATCTTCGGGGCGCCTGGGTGGCTTAGTCGGTTAAGCATCCGACTTTTGCTTAGGTCATGATCTCGCGGTTCGTGGGTTTGAGCCCCGTGTCGGGCTCTATGCTGACTGCCAGCTCAGAGCCTGGAGCCTGTTTCAGAGTCTGTTTCAGGAGGAGCCTCTCTCTCTGACCCTCCCCTGCTCACGCTGTCTCTCTCTCTCTCTCCTAGAAATAAATAAAACATTAAAAAAAATTTTTTTAAAAAAACCACATCTTCTTGATCCATTCGTCCGTTGATGGACAGTTAGGCTCTTTCCATGTTTTGGCTATTGTTGAGAGTGCTGCTATGAACATTAGGGTACATGTGCTCCTATGCCTCAGCATTTCTATATTCCTTGGGTAAATTCCTAGCAGTGCTATTGCTGGGTCCTAGGGGAGTTCTATTGTTAATTTTTTGAGGAACCTCCACACTGTTTTCCAGA